>NC_047113.1:76118535-76383535 GCF_902500255.1 Thalassophryne amazonica | reverse complement strand
GTATGACTTCATTATGTGAATTCTTTGTGACCTGATCATGAAGTCATTCATACCAGTCAATCACAAATAATTTTGAAGCATGTGTGTAGAGGGTCGCCCCTTTGAGTCTGGTCTGCTTGAGATTTTTTCCTCAAATCATTAGAGGGAGTTTTTCCTTACCACTGTCACCTGTGTTCTTGCTCTGGGGGTTGGTAAGGTTAGAACTTACTTGTGTGAAGTGCCTTGAGGTAACTTTGTTGTGATTTGGCGCTATATAAATGAAAATAAATTGAAATTGAGAAATTAAACCAAAAAAAGAGCTTTTGAAACACAAGTTTAAAGGAAATCCATCCATCCATTTTTTTTAGTTATCTTGGCCACAATTTCAATAGAAATATATATATATATATATATATATATATATATATATAGCACCAAATCACAACCGCACGTCAACCCAAAGTGCTAAGGTCTAACTTACCAAGCCCCAAGCACATAGGCAACATTACACCCATTCTGGCATCCCTTCATTGGCTTCCGGTTTCTGCCAGATCGGATTTTAAAGTCCTGTTGCTGGTCTATAAAACTGTTCATGGACTGGCTCCTTCCTACTTGGTGACTTGGTCAAGCCCTACATACCGGCGTGGGCCTTGCCTTCACAGGGTGCAGGGCTTGTGTGTGTTCCAAGGGTGAATAAGAAGTTTGTGGGGTATAGAGCCTTCTCCTACTGTGGCCCTACTCTCTGGAACGCTCTACCTGCAGCTATAAGGCAGTCCGACACGGTGGAGACTTTTAAATCAAGACTGAAGACACACTTTTTTAGACTGTCTTATCATTAATTTATTCTGTTTTTATGTTTGCCTTGTAATGTGTTTTACTTTTTATTGTGCCCTTTTTGATCTTAAATTTACTCTGTGTTGTTATGAATTGTGTGTGTTATGTGAAGCACCTTGGGGTGACTCTGTCGTGAGATGGTACTATATAAATTAATAAGTTGAAATTGAAATTGAATTGAAACATGTAAAACAGAAATAAGCATCTCTGTAGTAAAGTTACCATGAAAAGGTCCAACAGGTAACGTACCCACGGTTCATCAACAGTGGCAGTTAGCAATGAGTTAGGGGACCGCTCGCTTGGTGGACAATGTTCTCCATTTCAGCCATCAGTGAAGACTTTATCTCCATAGTCACGTGTATTTTCAAAACAAGGTCTGGCCCTTTAAGGGTTTATTGCAGATCGTGCAATCCATATATCATTGTCATGTGGTCATTCACAGAATGTCCATTGTTGGATATTTTATTATTCCTTCTTAAATCACCTGTTTTCCTATGAAACCGCAAGTGGATGGGTTTTTAGCTAGCTAGTTCTTATGCTCAACCAAGCTAATGTTTCTAGCAAAGCCTTTGTGTCCCAGACACATGACAGTGAGGACAATACCCATCAATCACCACCAGTGGTGGGCACAGCAAACCAAAACGTTAGCTTCGATAACAGCTAATCAGCTAACTGAAAAGTTATCTTTTATAAAGCTAAACCCAAAAATTTATCGGAAGCTACAGCTAACCGATAACGATAACTTTCAGTATTGTCTCCGGTACACTTGCAACTACTAACAAGCTGATTTTGAGTTTTAAGACCACAATCGCTTCTGGTAGCATCAAAGGTCACCAAGACCCAAACAATGAGTCAGCACTTCTGTCTGCTGGAAGCTCTTGTTTACTACATATTTTTTTGCAGCAGTGAAGCAGTTGAGAGGAGTTAGGCTCAACTCTACACACAAAAATAAGCCATTATTCCTTAACAGGATACAGCAGTGCCACCGTGAGGCAGAAGTCTTGGAAAATAAAGCAGTTTTGACTTATGGTTTCGATATTAAATCAAATTAATCCGGAGAATAGAGAATAGAGCTGTTTATCTGCTACAATACATTTAACAGATAAGCACTAAAATCTTTAATATCAGATTTAAATGTTTGTATGTTTTCACAATGCCTGTGAAAACATGAAAGTGATCTAAAAGTTATCGGACCAAAATTTATCGGAAGATAATTGGTCCGATTGTTGTGTGGGCCGCTGAAGAGGAGGTACTGCTGGCCCACTACCACCAGAGGGCGCCCTGCTTGGAGTGCGGGCTCCAAGCACGAGAGGGCGCCAGACCCAGAGGAAGTGACAGCTGTCACTCATTACTCCAGCTGTCACTCATCTACACCACCATATAAGCCGGACTGCAACTCCACCTCCCCGCCGAGAAATCGACTACCAGTACCAAGGTAATTTCTCTGCTGACTAACACTGTGTGTGTAATAACTTGAACTTCTATTGCAGCCGTTTTCCTGAAGTGTTGCCTTGTCTGGAGGATTGGCGTTTGGTGTGACAGTGACGGCTTCACCTCGCACCCCCTCCCAGATAAGTGGTTGATCAGGAGCTGCACGAGTGTGTGTGATTTGGAGGTGGAGGTGCTCCCTCCTAACGGTGTCTGGACTGTAAATTACTGAGTGTGCGGACTCACACTCATACATCATCTTTCTGTTTTCTGCCAGCAGTACCAGGGTCGACAGCCGAAGACAGAGGCCACCTGGGGACTCGGGACTTGGCGGCTCCGGTGTTCTTCAGACCGTTGGTGGTGGAGGCCGTGTGGGACGCGGCTTCTCTCTCGTCGGGCGTCTTCTATCTTCGAGCCTGCCCACACGTCACCTGGTGTTTATTGACTGTGAAAATTACAACACATTTCGTTGTGTATTATCACAACATTAAATTGTTACCTTTTGGCTTACTCATTGTCCGTTCATTTGCGCCCCCTGTTGTGGGTCCGTGCTACGACACCTTCCCAACACCGATGATGGTTTTCAAAGTTATCTGAAAAGCTAATCTGATAATGAAAACATTAGTTTTGATAATTAGCGGTTAGCGGATTACCGGAACTGTGCCCACCACTGATCACCACCCCGCCAACAACACATAGGATAAATATTGAATACATGGAAATTAACCAGTTTTTCATCATCAGAATATTCAAATGCCCAAACGTATTGAACAACAATACAAATTCTATCATGTAGTGAAGTAAAAAAAATGCACTGCTTCAGACAATCTCCATCGGGAGCATTGCAAGGATGCCATACATGTCAAAGGCAGGTATGTATCTCTAGATCTACGTATGCTGGTGAAAAAACACATTTGCATCATTCTTCACAGTCCAAAAAGAAAAAAAATGGGTATCATAACATTTATTTCAATGTCTGGAATACATATCTTTTTCATGCACATTAGCTCACACAATCGCCACCAGGGGACATTTCAAAAATCCACAATGTATACATTGCTCTGCCCAGAAGGTTTCACTTTACACAGGATTGTAAAATCATCTGCAGATTAGACTTTTTTTTTTTTTTTTACCAGCTTGCACTCGACCGAGACGGACGCACTTTTCTCTTCTCCCTCCCTCCTTATCTTTCCTGCTTTTGTGGCGTGTTGTCTGTGAGGCTGCAGCTTTGCTCTTCTGGAAACGACAAAAATGGATCTGTTAAAGTGGTCTCTGAACGCAATTGACACTATTTTTTCTACAAGATCTTCGGGAGCGGAGGACCCGACCTGTCCTGCTGGGACGCATGTGATGGGTTACGTGATGGACTCGTGGAGGAGATGGCAGGTCATGTGCCTTTACATGCTTTCTGTGGAGGACGTTGAAGATGTGTACATATTTGGCTTGGTGGTGACCGGCTTTCTGATGTGTGGAGCGGGGCACTTGCTGGTTTACCGGAAAATCAAGAAAGTGGAAGCAGCTTTGATTGGTCGTTCCAAGCTGCCCTATATGATTGATTCGATTGGGAAGGCAGTGGCTGCGCAGTCGGCGGGGGTTAACCGCGCATTGGATGACATCTCAAGATTGCAGCCCTGGAAACCCGCTATGACCGTCTGTGAAGACCACATTCTACATTTCAGATGCATTGGGAGCCACTCTGTTCTTAGAACTGTGGAATCTTTCAGGCGTCTGTTAATCTGGCTATTCATTTGGCTTCCCCAAATACAGCTGCACTTCAAGGTCGCTGTGATAAGATACCTCCTCAGAAGAACAACACTCTTATGCCTCGCTCCCTGGTCTTCCCCCCTCCCCTCAGCTTCTCCAGCTCTGACGTGAACTGTGGACTGTCCAGGACTTTCTCAGCCTGCGCAGGGCTGTTCCCTTCCCCCCCAGACTGTCGAACAAGGCCGTTGACGGCGCCGAAACTGGCTGCCTTCCGGAGTGCTCTGATAAACTGGTCCTTTCAAATCTCGGTTGTCGTCCTGTGTCCTTGTTTTGTCTCTGTGATTATTGTTTTTTGTGCTGATGGGATTTTTTTTCCTCACTGCCGCTGTGTAATGCAGCGGCTATGAGGGTTTTTTTTCTTCTCCTTTTCCCTCGTGTTTTGCTTCATATATATGTTTTATGTACCGGGCCGGCCTATGTGTTGTGTGTTATGTGTGTTGTTTGTTATGGGTCGGTGTTGGTTTGCTCAGCCCTGCTGTTGACCAAGGCAGGGATGTACATCTGGAGCTGGTCCCCGGGCGCCTAATGGCGACCTCTGCTCCTACTGGCAAATAGGATGGGTTAAATGCAGTAGCCACATTTCATTGTGCAGAAAAGTTCTTCTGCTCTGTGCATATGACAATAAAATTTCCTTGATTCCTTGATTCCTTGAGATGAGGCAATAAATATTATTATGCATCTGACTGAAATCCTGACATCATGGCGGAGAGCAGAAGGTTTGCGTCCGTGGATACTGATGGGATAAACGCGCTTCTATCCAAGAAAGACAGTGAGAGTACCGCAAAAAGTATCAAGAAAAGTTCTGCACTGTTCAAGGAGTTTTTAGTGAAGGACAACGGGAAAGATTTGCATGGTGTTTCACCCGACGAGTTCAAGAAGGTTCCCACTGCCACACTCGACCATGAACTGGTACAGTTCTACACATCGGCGCACTCCCAGTCTGGCCAGAGGCTGAAACACAGTACCATGAACTCACTACAGTACGGGATATCCAGATACCTCAAGGATAAGGGTATTGACATTATGGGGAATCATGAGTTTGAACAATCAAAGAATGTGTTCCTTGCCGTTCAAGCTGATCACAAGAGGAGTGGCTACGGATCTAGTAAATTTAAATTAATTATTTGTTTCTAGTAAAAATAACCAAAAATAAAAAGAATAAAAATGACTTAGCAAATTTTTCACACAATTGTAAAGATAAATTTCTTAACTACACAGATGTATAATAAAACAAATGATGACTGAATTATCGGGCAGCATAATTGGGATCATTGTTGCCTTCAGCCTTCAGCCTTGGGCAACAATGATCTCTTGGGGTGACGCCATTATGCTGCCCTCCAAACCAGTCACTATTGGTATAATGTCTACAAAATCCTACAAAATGATCATAAACTACATGTGTGACATACTTTGGTAAAATTACAGTAAATCATGTCAGTTGGTGGCTACATGAACATTTGTAAGTCACCGGATATGTTTTTATTTATAGAAACGGTGTGGTACTGTATAATAAATCTGTCTGTAGGCACTCCTCAGATGCATACAGGAGACTCGTGAGGGGAGCCACCAAGACACAGGCCCCTGTAGTTGTGATTGTACAGAATGTATATAGAACACCTTTAGTCTGTAGCATCATCTTCACTGTGGAGTGGAGCAGAAAAGGGTTTTCTTAAAAATAAGCTGTGAAAGCTCAGCTGAAGACCAGAGGGAGCGTCTATTGGTTCTGTTTTCGTCTACTAAAGTCCTTCTCTTCTCCACACCAGCATGAAGATATGCAGTATTAAAGAATTAATGCTTTTTTGTCAAAGCGTTTCTTAGATTAGACTCTGCACTGCTCCAGTAATATGCCGAGTGTGGAAATAAAAGAAGATGGCTCAAACCCCCACAAAGGCAGCAGATGGTCATTTAAGATGCAGCAAAAGGAAATTCACAGAACGAGCTAAGAGGAAACTTTACAGAGAAAAAGTGTCATATTTTAAACTCATTCGTTTCTTTTGGAAATTGGTGGTGGTGGGGGGGGGGGGGGGGTCATAATGTAGAATTTGGATTTTAAAGATAAAGGATACCATAGCCATATTTGAGGATACAGTTTTATTATTACAAACAGAAGTACATGGGTGTTTTGCAGTCAAGGAATGTATAAGAACATATTTTGCATTTAGATGCAGCATTATTTCTCTACTATCTAATGTCAACATTCATTCTATCCTGTACTAGGCAATACTTGTATGATATAGAACAGGTAAACCAGTGGAATAAGGAGTTGGACTACTAATATGTCAGTCTGGGCTTGACACTATTTTGTTGTGTTCTTGGAGGAGACACTTAATCTATACATTGTCCCAGTCCACCCCACTGTAAATGAGTGCCAGCCGTTGTTGGGGAGGTATTCCAAAATGTAGAGGGAGAGTCGTAGACCATCACCTACTTTACGCTATGGAATCCAGAGATAAAACACAGGCTTCAGGGCATATGTATAGAGCGTATAGGATTTATACCACCCCAGTTGAGCCATCATTGGGATGGGATTCAAATACAAATTACAGACAATATGAACCTATTCTGGTCAACTTCATTTCATCTGTTAATATATATCTATTCCTGCAATTTGACTGATACTCAACTAGGACCCTTTGTAAGAAATTATTTGAGCTGCATAAATGTACGAGGTCTATTAGATAAGAAACCAACACTTTTATTTTTTTTTTAACTATATGGATTTGAATGACGTGCGATTACACCAATCAAGCTTGAACCCTCGTGCGCATGCATGAGTTTTTTCACGTGTCGGTGACGTCATTTCCCTGTGGGCAGGTCTTGAGTGAGATGTGGTCCCGCCCTCTCGGCTGAATTCCTTTGTTTTACACGCTGCTCGAGACGGCGTGCGTTGCTTTATCAAAATGTTTTCTGGACCTGTGAGGAATATCCGAGTGGACACTATTTGAGAAATTCAGCTGGTTTTCGGTGAAAAGTTTAACGGTGGATGAGAGATTATGGGGTGTTTCTGTCGCTGTAAGGACTTCCCACGGAGCGGGACGTCGTGCAGTGCTTCCAGGCGCCGTCGTCGGCCTGTTTCGACCTGAAAACATCCTAATTTAAGGCTTAATTCACCCAGGACGTCATGAGAGAACAGAGAAGATTCAGAAGAGGCCGGCATGAGGACTTTATGCGGACATTCCACTGTTTAAGGACATTTTTTAATGAAAGACGTGCGCGCAAATTCACGGAAACGACTCGGCGAATCTCAGCAAACAGGAAAAACACCTCCGTGTTGAAAACCATTTGTAAAATTCAGGCGGCTTTTGATGGCTTTCAACAAGTGAGTAACTGAGAAATTGTTTAACAGCTTGGGCATGTTCCAGCTTGCCCGTTAAGGTTTCCAACGGAGGTGTTTTTCCTGTCGCGACCCCCCGCGGTCGGGTCCGACCCGACATGCGAATCTGCCCGCACGTTCTTTCATTACAAAATGTCCATTAACAATGGAATATCCGAATAAACTCCTCATGCTGACTTCTTCTGAAAGTTCTCTGTTCTCTGATGACTTACTGGGTCAACAGAGCCTGAAATGTGGAAGTTTTCAACTTGAAACGGCGAGACGATGCCGCCTCGAAGCGCAGATCGCCGTCAGGCACCGTGGGCCGTCCTTAAAGCGACACTACCAGACCAAAATCTCTCATCAGCTGTTAAAATTTTTACCGAAAACCAGCTGAATTTATCGAATGGTGTCCACTCAGTTGTGCCTTACAGTCTTGAAAAAAATTTGATCAAACAAAAAGTCTCTGAGCCATTCCTAAACAATGAAAAAATCGACGAGAGGGTGGGCGACTCCTCACTCAAAGACTGCCCACAGGCGAATGACGTAACCGACAGGCGTGAAAAAACTCTCGCATGCCCACGAGGGTTCAAGCATGTCTGATGTAATCACACGTGATTCAAATCCATATGGTTTTTGAATTAAATAATAAGGTCGGATACTTTTCTAACAGACCTCGTAAATTAAGTGAGGACAATTTTCAGTTTCAGTTTCAATTTATTTCACTTATATAGTGCCAAATCACAACAAAGCTGCCTCAAGGCACTTCACACAAATAAGGTCTAACCTTACCAACCCCCAGAGCAAGCACACAGGCGACCGTGGTAAGGAAAAACCCCCTCTGATGATTTGAGGAAGAAACCTCAAGCAGACCAGACTCAAAGGGGCAACTATCTGCTTGGGCCATGCTACAATGCAGTTGACAAAACAAATATACAGGAAATTTTGGGAGTCCTTGCTGGTGCACAGGATGGGAGGCCTGCAGAAGAAGACATCCAATCCCACTTCTGGATGGAGCTGCCACTTAGAGAGAGAGAGAAAAAAAACAGAATCATGTGGCAGAAAGATGGCAAATAAGATAGAATTTGTGAGCATTAAGCAACAAGAAAAACAGAAGAAATACTAAGGTGATCGCCTGCCAATAAAGTTTTACAACAAATGCAGGTGAAAACAGGAATGATGAGATATATTAATGTGACATGGACTGGGTCCCGCAAACAACCATCCCAGTGTCCAAGCAAAGTTACAGGTTTAGTCCCCGCTGTATATTCTCCCCAGGCTTGAATAAGCCATTAGCGTCACACTGGGCGGCACGGTGACTTAGTGGTTAGCACTGGTGCTTCACAGCAAGAAGGTCGCAGGATCGCTTCCCACCCTTTTTGTGTGGAGTTTGCATGATCTCTCCACATCTGCGTGGGTTTCCTCCCACAGTCAAAAACATGTTTATTTCGGGTCTGCTCCTTTCTCTGCCCCTGACCAAGGCAGCATCTAAATCTGGAGTTGGTCCCCAGGCGCTGGACTGTGTCTGCTCACTAGTGGTTAGAATGTGTCTAACTGTAATTAGGATGGTTAAATGCAGAGGACATGTTTTGTTGTATGTATGTACAATAACAATAAAGTTTCTATTCAGTAGACACTTTTCAAAGGACATACTATCAACGCACTTCACTGTACTTTTGTGTCATACCGTAACTGCTATTTGAGCCACACCTCCAAAAATACAACTGTTGGTTATTCAGCTACTGGGAATGCACATAGTTTCTCTTCAGAAAGGTACTAGTATGAGTCGCTGTGGTAGAAAAGCAGCGGCTGAGGCTAATGAGGCAGTCAATATAAAGTGCATGCAGCCAAAGGGGTTTTAAACTCATATTTGCTTCAGTACAATAAACTGCATTCATAAAATGTTCTTTGCAAGAAGAATATTAGGGGAGGTGATGGTCTAGTGGTTAAGCGTTGGGCTTGAGACCAGAGGATCCTCAGTTCAAATCCCAGCCTGACCGAAAAATCACTAAGGGCCCTTGGACAAGGTCCTTAATCCCCTAGTTGCTCCTGGTGTGTAGTGGGCACCTTGTATGGCAGCAGCCTGACATCGAGGTGAATGTGAGGCATTACTGCGTAAAGTGCTTTGAGCGTCTGATGCACATGGAAAAGTGCTATATAAATACAGTCCATTTAATATTGTGCAAGATTCAGTTATTATTCTGGGTGCCTGAGTAAGAATAATGTATTTGGATAACACTCTGGAAATATCAGTTTTTCTTTTGTCAAGAGATCATCCAGGATCATTGTGCTTCGGTGATAATCCTCTTTGCTAAAGGTTCAGCTGTCACTACAAACAAAAGTACTTACTGAATTATTCTGCACCTTTAAGAATTTATTCTCACCTTCTTGTGATCTGAATGTGAAACTCCAAAAGTTAATCAACCGCGGGTCCAACGCCATCCCCGTACACCCCTACAGCTGTGTATTTTTAATGTATTCTATTCGCAATAGTCATGTCATAGGCTCAGAGGCCTTTCATAAAAAATTGATTTTTGTCATATCTCTGTTTTTAATTGTTTTGGAATCACATTATCTGTGTCAAACCAGTGTTTTTCTGATCAAGGAATCCATTTATGACATTTCCAGGAAGCTATCTCTGACCAGATTCGAGCAATCAAATCTACCTTTTTCCCATGGCGCCCGTTTTTTCCTACACTCCCCTCCAGAGTCCAAAACTAGTGTAATTATCCACCAAGGACATAATAAAATCATCTGCATTTATTTATTTGTCCGTCTGTCTGTTAGCAGGATTACGTCAAAAACTACTGCATGGATTTTGACAAAATTTTCATCACAGATAGATATTAGGCCATGGAGGAAATCATTCAGTTTTGGAGGTGATCTGGATTTGGATCCGGATTCTTGATCAAGTTTCACTTTATATAAGTTTTGAAGAATTACGTCAAAACTACTTCACGGATTTTGACAAAATTTTCAACACAGATAGATATTAGGCCATGGAAGACTCCATCCGGCTCTGAAACCAAGATTTCCCTTTATACAGGCTTTGAAGGATTACTTCAAAACTACTTCACAGATTCTCCCCAAATTTGCAGACAGACAGACATTACGGCCATGGAAGACTCCACTGGATGTTGGAGGTGATCTGGATTGGTGGACATCAGAAATCTGTGATTGCTCTTGTTTTTGGTGCTGTTGAATGTCAAATATACAAAATAGGTTTTTTTAGCAGTATATAAAATACATAAATGAGGATGTACTGTGTAGTTTTACGCATGTGTCACACTCTACTTTGAATGTTTGCCAAGGAGCAAATTTAATATTTCTGTTATTAAAAAAAAAATCTGAATGTAGAAAACTTTACTGTTAAACATAAAACCAACACAAAAACTCTGGAATGGTCATTTCAAAAGACTGGTGTGAAAAACCAACAAACAGGTCAGAACCAGGTCACAGAAAACAAGTTCAATAAGAGGCAGGATCCAAAAACCAGTCAACCAGGGAGATCCGAGCACCCACAGGAAGCAGAGACACAACTGCCAAGAGCTAACAAAGAGGAACGAATCTGTCAGGGTTAATTAGAGTCCTCACAGGTGAAAGAAATTTTCAGGTGGGTGGGCACGCTGGCAGAACTGGAAGGATCGGAGTGGAATACAGAACTGCAGTCCCAGACAGTAGATTTTGCAGTTTTGCTTTTTGTCCGGGTCCCATTGGGTTTATGTTTTTATATCTATACTGCTGAGAGAAAAGAGGAAAAGACGCGTTTAAAGGTATTAGATTACATGTTTGCACTCGCCCGCTGTGATGATATCACACTGCTGTCATATAATATCTCCTTTTATGTGGAAAATGCTCATGTTGCAGGATGACTGGTCAGCTTTCATAAGGAAGTTGCAGCAAAGTCTCTTTAATGTTTCTCCGTTAGAGCAGCACGGTTCCATCCGTCTTTGTTCTCTATCTAATAATACCTCACTGCACCCTCGCTGACCTCACCTTGACGCCCTCCCACCATGCATCAGCAATCCCTTTACAGCCGCAGAGCTTTGAAATGGGTTTTGATAAACCTGCATCCCTACATCAAAGTATTGGAAATATAATTGCTACATTTTTACATATTATATTCATTAAATTCATGAACAGGCATCAGAAAAAGTGCAGCAGACCTGCGGCTCAGTGTCCAGGTGCAGCAGGTCAGACTCTCACCTACACAAGTGTTTTCACACGTTTAATGTACTTCAAGTGCAGCTTGTTGAGAAGAGACAGTCATCGACTGCCAGATATGGGAATGCAAGGCATTGGAGGGCTGATGGCAACCCCCAACGCTCTACACACCACAATAAACGGGTGATTCTTTAACTACGGGTACTATTGGCCTTGTAAATGTAATTTCCACCACACCATTGCCTTACAATATAAAGCGCCTTGGGGCAACTGTTTGTTGTGATTTGGCGCTATATACATGTGCTCTGATGTTACTGTTTATCTCCATAGAAACTACCCACACAACCTTTCATACAAACTTTTTAAAGGGACATTATTGTTGTGGTGGAAATTACGGCAATAGTGTGGGACAACTACATTTCGTTTAAAAAAAAATCACAACAGTTGTATGACATTGAATACCCCAATTATGTTTTGATTATTTTACTGATATTTTATTCAGAGATATTTTAAAACATTAGAAAAAACGTTTGTTTACTATTCATTTTTATCATTGAAGATCATAAGTCTGGGTGTGGGACAAGCACAAAATGGCAATATTTGCATATAATGATGCTGAAAAAAGGTGAAAAAGTCATCATAGACTACTAGGACAAATTTCTTAAAACACTTTCATTGTAAAGATAACTATAAAAGTGTGAAATTTCCCCTTTTTTCTTTTTTTCATAAAATATGATCAAGGGACATAAAAGTGCCCGTAGTCTAAGAATCACCCATACATGTACAAGTAAATATACACATCTGTATAGAGATGTTTTTGAATATGCATGACTTCATTATGAAGCCATTCATATCAACCAATCACAAATATTTTGCTGATTAATATATGCTTTAGATCATCCATTTATGCTTCTTGGTTAAGGTGCTTTCTATGACCTTTGATCAAACTACTCTAAAATCTAATCACCCCTAGATATCTGTCCATGTGATATTCTCACCACGTTTGATCAATCTGGGCTTCTTGGTGGTTGAGATATACACATAAAGGTATTTTTCAGACCATGTTTACCTTGACCTTTTACCAAACTACTCCAAAAACAAACCACCTTGAGATATCTAGGTAATATTCCCAACAGATCTGAAGGAAATCTATCCAGCCAGTCATCTTGTCCACACACACACACACACACACACACACACACACACACACACACACACACACACACACACACACACACACACACACACACACCAGTGTAAACAACATCCTGCTTTTGAAGATTGTGGCTGCCCATGAATATGATCTAGCAACAGATTTGGTGATGAAGATGGTCTCTTGATTCTTGGATGGGATTCTACATCCAAGTGTCCATCTAGAGACTCCTGTCTAAGGTGTTTGTCTAAGGTGGGAATGTCATTGCATGCCGACAAACATAAGGTCTTTGACAGATCCTTATCCTTGTGCAGTGGTTGGGAAATCTCAGATGATCAGGGTCTGAGGACCTGCTGCAGCCTTCATATGCCTTCACAGCCGTTGAGTTACAGGCGTCAACTCCTCCTCCTGATCGACTGTTGAGGACTTCTTCTTTCATCAGAGCCCTGTTAGTCATCTCATGTTCAGGGTTCCTGTTGGGTCTTCATGGTTACCATGATAGTCACACGGAGAACAAGGTCTCCACTGCATGTCACCCCAAACGTGGACGAGGGGTTGAATTTTAATTAGATTAAATTATTTATTTATGGGATTTTTTTTTTACGGAAATTTTTAAAAAAAGTTGGTTTAGCAAACGTTTTTCCTTGTAGCAGCATCCTCACCAGTAAGGGGTGCTGCATCCCCCTCAGCACCCCAATTTCCAGTGTCCCTGGACACATTGCTTTTGAAGAGCGCTAATACTTTGAGGAGCTGCTGCAGCTCAGACGATGTGGCATGCAGTTGAAGATTAACAATCAGTGTAATTGTGCGTTTAATTCAACCTGCTTAAGTTTTTGTTGAGGACTGAGGTGGTATAAAGTGTCAGGTCTGTGGAGTTTGGCTGAACTTTCTGCTCTGTCCTGTTAAAAAATAGGGTTGGCAGGAAAGAAATCTTTGATATTCTGCACTTTTCGTCAAAATCTGACAGCTGAGGTCTCCAGCATGGATGAATCAGCATCACAGTCCGTCACACTTTACTTTCTGTTCAGCCTTGTCTTTTCACCTCTCTTTTTCCATTTCTTTGCTGCTTTCTCACCTTCCTTCACTTTCTCACACTCTTTCACGCACGCTCTGTCTTCATCACATGGGAATAACATTTTTTTTTTGAACTTCAGAGAGAAGTGGTGGTTGGGTGGTCCCCTGGTGCAGCCCCAGTCATGGAAAACCAATGGAAAATCCAGGCCTGACCTCAATTCTCTACATGCTTCTTTCTTGGAGGAGAAATACTTAAAAGCGCTGTGGGAGAGAGGCCGGTGCTCCCCGGTGGACATCAGAAGACATCTACAAACGCTGGAGTGTCAAACCAGCTTCAAAGTGTAGCACTGCATGTTGTCTGAGATCGAGTGGAAGAAAATGTGCACTCGGTTACGCACAGTGTCCACTATGGTGTTTGTTTCAGGTATGTCTGAAATTTAGAAATGATTATCACCTGTTACTTAAATTGGCAGCATGTTTGAGGGCAGGGTGACCCTGTAAGGGGCTTACATGAAATGTGATTGAAGAGGTTGGTGAGATCTAGCTCCAGACAGACGGGTGGACACATTTCCCATTAGATCCTCTGCCAGTGAAGGATGACTATTTTTTTTTTTTTTCAGGGTACTTTATTTCCAATTCATATGCAAGACATTTTTTACTTTGTCCAAATTGAAAATGTAACAGAACAGGAAGCTCAGTGGGATAAGGAACTGGGTTACCAATATGTAGACCTGGGTTCAATTCCCGATCAAGCTACCTGACTGTGTCCTTGGGCTAGACACTTGTGGTAATTTACATGGGCACCAGTCTTGGCTGGGGAACTAACCTCTAATGAATAGACTTTTATCCACTTCACAAATCTGGGGATGAGTACCAAGAGTGCCAATGAGTCGCAGGCTGTATATCGGACTTACGAATTGAAAATGATTAAAAACTGGTCATGTCAATTCCTTGGTGGCAAGGAAGACTGTCCCTTGACCAATTCTTGGATGAGGTAACTACATCGAGTTGTTGATCTAGAGACTCCTGTGTGTGAGGTTTTTTTTTACTGTTGGAATATCATAAAAACACACACTCCTAGACAGATCCTGAGTCTGATCCAAAGGCTGGGAAATCCCAAACGATTGGAGTCTGAGGACCTGCTGCAGCCTTCATCCACCTTCACAACCGCTGGGTTGCAAGCTATCACCTCCTCAGCTGATCCTCCATTGAGAACTTCTTCTTTCACCACAGCCCCATTAGCCACTGTGTGTTCAGGGTTCCTGTTGGGCCTTCATGGCTACCGTAGCGGCCACAGGACACCCAAGGTCCCCACCGTATTTCCCTACAGCAGGCAATCCCTACTTGATCCGTTACACAGGTGACACAACGCGGAAGAGAGGTTGGATTTTGACAGCCAAAAACTAAGACTATGGTAAAATATTTTTATTTAATATTTGCAGAATCAATGAATACCCTGATTGTAGCACTTGATTCAGAATTCAGTACTGATTGCCGTATTACCAAGGTTGATTGGAATTACTGTTGGCAAATAGAAGTTGCAACAATGGCAAAAAATTTTAAATGGTCAATTTAATTGCAATGGAATAAAACCAGTGCATATAACAAATGTTAAAAATGAATAAATAACACTATAAATATAAAGTTTGAAGGTGGATAACATTCACTTGCCTGCTTTGAACAGAAACTGTTTTGACAGTTAGGTCACTGAAACAGTCTAGTGTTCATGAAGGACACCTCTGGGATGTGTATTATTCTGGAATCTGTTGGTTTTTATGTTAACACTTAAACATCTCTTGTGTTACCTAGTTGAGAGGCTTGAGTGAGAAATCCAATCATCTTGGTTTGTCCTGATTTAAGACTACGATCCAGACCTTGCCTTGTAGAGACTTTCACTTATCTCTGCAGTGACATTCATGTCTCTTGGTCCTTGGCCTTTGAGATCCAGATACACCTGGGAAAATCTTATGGAGCCATGGTTCCAATGGTCTTTGGTGTTTGTGAAATCTTTGCAGGAGAATGAAGGTCCAAGTCTTTGAGGTCCTGGTGCTAAATGTCTTACCGTATGGTCGAGAGACTCAGTTGCTAATCAGCGACCTAAGTGGTCGACTAGACGTCTTTGGTATGAGGTCTCCTCAGAGCATCCTTGGGTATTTCTGGAATGACATCATAATAAATGGGTGGTTGCTTCGGTAGACAAAGATGAGATGTATCACTTTCACTGTGAGGGACCCTCAGCTTTGGTCATGTGGCATGTTTCTACACATGAGACCCCAGTGGCTTGAGAAAGCAAAGGACATGCCCAGGAACCATATTTCTTCTGGCTGCAGCAGATAGAGGGTTATGTTCAAGAGGTAGGGATGGGCCAGTTGTCTAGCGGGGTGATTACTCTCCAGGAACCAAGGTGGTTCCAACACATGTATCCAGACTTGCCTTGAACATTGGATTTCATCATTTTTCCTATTCAACATATGCAATAAACAAACAGAAAAATTAGGATGCAGAATTTAATTGATACATAAAGTTTGAGAAACTAGTACGTGAATACTGCATAATTCAGACTTTCAGGCAGGTCAATAAATCAAATAAACTTGCAAATACAGAACAAAAAGATAGAATTTTGTTTTTATATTTTCACATACAAACCAGATCCAAAAACATTCCAAAAAAAGAATGAGGTCAGAGATTAAGTTAACTGAAGCAATATGAAAACAAACAAACAAACAAACTATCAGTGTGTTTGTAAATGATGAGATCGAGATTTGATGTGGCCAGCTGTGAAGAGTAGAATGTTTTATTGCACGTATCACATTATGACAATGGAGGCTTTTATGGCGCAGAGGAGTCAGAGGGCAGCAATTATTCAGTGAGCTCTGATTCACAGCATGAATCAACTCACTGAGATTTTATTGCTGACTGTCGACGAGCTTCCAGACAGGATGACGGCAAATATGTCAAAAATGGAACTTTACAGTTTGGAGGCCTCCGTGTGATGAGACCCATAAAATATTTTCATATTGCTGCCAGTCATCATCGTGTATTAACAGAGTGGCTTTGAAGTGGAACGGGCAGGGGGCTGAAATCGCTCTTGTGTGTGTGTGTGTGTGTGTGTGTAAAAAATAACTAAACAACTGCTGGATGGACTTTGAGCAAAGTTGGTGGATTAGCTGAGTTATTGGCTCCAGATAATTAGCTTTTGGGACAGATTAGTCACAGATCAAAAGGTCAAGGTCAAACAAAACACAACCAAAAAAACAAAACAACAACAACAAAAAAACAAATGTGGTAACGTTTTCTGGAAAATTTCTCAAAAAAAAAAAAAAAAAAAAAATATATATATATATATATATATATATATATATATATATATATATATATATATATATATATATATATATATATATAAAAACTTCCATGGGAATTTAAGATCTGGAATTTAGGAAATTTTACCTCTTTTTCTTTTTTCTTTTTTTTTTTTTTTTTGCACAATTGGTAATGTTTTCAGGTAGAAACTGCCTGTCTATGGTGGACCCCACCGCTTGCAAAGGAAAGCTAGGCTCTGCTCCTGACTCTTGGAATAAGCAGGTGTCAAAAAATGAATGAATGAATGAATAAGCTGGAAACTTTTCATTTCATGGCAATTTGTATAAATTACCTAAAATTTCCTGTTAATTTCCATTACTTCTCATTACTTCATATAAATATAAATTTGAAATCATATACAAACATCAATCTAAACATTTTTGTTTTGTGATAAGCAAACATGTAGTCAAACATTTCTAATACGAACTTTAAAAAGTAACATTTTCAACTATATTTGTGAGTGGAACCTTAATCGATTCTTTGATTGATCAACAAACATGAATGTTGAAAAAAAAATTGCATTATCCCTAAAAAAAAAAAAAAAAAAAAGGCATTTTCCGCTGTGTGCATGTGGATGATAAATGCACATTGCAGGATAGGAATTCAACTAAATTTGCATTAAATCTGGTTGCTTTAACCCAGATTATGCTGTAAGATATTTTTTTCCCCAACTACGTTTAATTTCTCTGCTGAAGGCCAACCTACATTTTTGCACATTTCCTCTTTATTCCCATTCATTTATATTAATTCCTTTTAATTCCCTTGGAAAGTTTCTAACTTTAAAAGTTCCTCAAATTTTGGAACCCTACAGATCTGATCAAAGCTCATATTGATCAGAGAAATATTTGTGATCGCTTCATTAAAGTAACTTCATAATAACAGGCATATATGGGCACTTTCACATTAAACAGTACACAGAGAAAAATGGGAATTAATAGTGAAATTGTAACTAGATATTAGTATTATATTAGTTTATCGTGCATCAGTCCCTTATGGTGAAGAATCATACCAATGATCAAAGTTCTACCATGAATTGTTAAAAGATTATGTCTGTTTTAAAATCTGAATACTTCATCCCCCTGTGCCAACGGGTTTGTCTTCTTGCAGAAGGAGAAGTATGGCGGTGTCACTTCTCATTTATGACGCTAACGTACGTGTATGTAAAGCGAGGCTGTGAATAAAGTCTCCTCAGTCAAACCTGATTTGACGGAGCATGACTGCATTAAAAAAGACGGTGGCGACTAGTGTGTGCTGAGCGAAATCCCAGCCTGGTGTTGGGGCTCTGACAGGCTCTGTGTGTCGGTGTTGTCGTTCCCACTGCATGGCCGCTCATGCTGTGAGAGCGATTGTTGTGAGTTGTATTTTCATATTTCACACACTCGAAAAGCTGCAGAGCAACACAAATCCAATCCACGGGCGGTGGCCTGGAGGCTGGTGCAAGCTCACCTTTGAGTAATAGTGTTAGTTATCTTTAAAATCAGATTTCCCTCCGTGATCGATGCGTGTAGTCACATAGAGGCGGGGAGGTGTGAGGTAGCGGTGATTATGCACAGCGGGAACCCGCAGTCCTCAGCTAATTCAGGCTCACGCGCTCGGCAGCCACTGGGGGACTCGACAGATTCAATCCTAGTCACCAAAATTAAAGATAGGAGGTGACACTGGAGGAAAACGCCCAGAGGGTGATGGGGAACAAGGTGTTTGGGATACATGTGCACACACCCGCGGAGGAGGTCATCCAGTGTCACTTCAAAATACTGATTTCAGAAGAGGACAGAATCTTTAAATGATAAATTTCACACTAAATTTTGCTATAATCTGTTTCAATCCAGGGGCAGATCTAGCTTAATGTGTGTGTGTGTGTGTGTGTGTGTGTGTGTGTGTGTGTGTGTGTGTGTGTGTGTGTGTGTGTGTGTGTGTGTGTGTGTGTGTGTGTGTGTGTGTGTGTTGGAGGTGTGTCAAGACACACCCCCATCCCTGAAAGGGCTTTTCCCACAAGCATTTCACCGAAGATGTAAATGTTTATCCAGATGTTGCAAACATAAAAAAAGGAACTACTGCAAACTTTCAACATTCCTTCACTGATGATATTCCAATATGATTTATTGCAGGCGAGACTAATGGGGTCTGTATGGAGACTCAGATGAGGAGTAACACATTGTGAGGGAACATCACCTGCGACGTTTTGGCCATGTGGCTTGTACCACGATCACCATGACCATATGTACTTTTACCAGAGCCGTAGCACACCGGTAGTACAACTTTAGAACAACTACTACACTTCTGGAAAACCTCCTGCTGATGTCGTGATATGTGCGACAACTTTAGGGCTCTACGGCAATGCAAGGGATCACCAAAATATGTCAGAGTTGGGATCTCTTTAAAATGCCGGCACGATCATGAGAAGCTCAGGACACAACGATGGAACACCTCCATTCATCGCGGACACACTGCTGGACACTATAAGTCTTTCCAAGAACGACAAGGCATCAAACCGTGAGCTTATTGGCCATGTAGGCAAAAAAAAAAAAAAAACCTCCTGCTTTTCCCAAATATTTTCACAAATCTTCAATTAAACAGTATGCAAAGAGAGATTTTCTGTGCACATTTTGACATTTAATCACAAACTTTTTTTTCTACATTTACTGTAGAAACAGGTGGAAGCAAACATCAAATGTGTTCAGAATGAACATAACTCCTAAATTCTTTTTAATGTTCTTAAAGCACCGCTGAGTGTAGGGGAAGATCATCAACACACTTGAGGTTCTGTGGTGTTTGACATAATATTTTACACATGCATGCACGAGAGATTTAACGTCTTCTGATGTCCAAGTTCTTCCCTACTGATGCAACACAGATGTTGCCTTCAAGAACACAGAAACACTGCAGCTCACAAAGCTCCAGAGCTGGTGACATGTCCGTGTCGTCTTTAAAGAGCTCATCAACGGGGAGATGATGTAATCTCAGAAACCTTTTAAGATCAAGTTACAGTTTCCAGAAGCATGAAATCTTTTACTTGCAGTTTAACCTCAGATGCAGCCAAAAAAAAAATAAGACATTTTTATTGTTGCGTTTTCTAACACTGTGGACCAGGAATCTGACACCATCTGAGGATTTATGTTGTCCAAACCACAAATAGCATCCAGTATGTTGTCCAATGCATGTTTATGTGTCCATCTTGCTTATTTTTGGAATTTAAAATGTTAAGAAGCAGCACAGGCTGTGGTGTGCACATGTGCAACACTGAGTTCCTGTCCTTTGTTAAACTCGCCCTTCAGGAAAACACTGTGTTACAAACTGAGTTCTACATACACAAGTAAGATACAACAAAAACACAAATTTTCTCTTCACAAGGCATTTTTTATGACAGATGTGATTTATACGCCACAGGAACTTGTAATCCGCAAAATATGGTATATAATGCTAATAAATTGATGAAGTGCTGTTAGCATCGATGCAGCAAATAAATTTAGAAAGCAATTTAATTTGTTCATGTGAAATAACTGAACCCACTGAATACTGCCATCTGCTGGACTTGTCAGTTCTTGCAGAGAATAATCTCATCATTACATGCATGATGAAAATTAGGAGCAGGTGTGGTTGAAGTTACATGCAGTGTGAAATGAGCTTGTCAGTTTCTTTCCTTTCATAAGCATACAGGTCAGGTGACTACTTGTATAAATAAGTTCATATATAAATAAATAAAGAGCCAAACCAGTGCAGCACTTAAAAATATTTTAACCAACCTGCCCAAATGGATCACTTGGTCTTGTTTAATTATTTCCTGTTTGAGCTAATTTGTTTGTATCAAGGCTAAAGAGCTAAAATGCTTATTCTAGCTGGACTGATAAGCTGTCATTGACTTTGGGCTCATTTCCTGCAGCTCTCTGGTTCTTAGATTAAACTAAAATAAGATTAGTTTTAGTCATATTTCGGGCTCATTTGCACATGAATAATGTAACAGGAGAGCTGATGGAATGTGTTGATTAGTTCACCCATTAATTATCTCTGATATGTTGGCATGTAGACGTGTTAGAAATCACATCTGTGGTATGTAGAAAGTGTATAAATAGGACCAAAGGTGTTAAGATAAAAATTAGATTTTCACCAACAAACAGAACCAGTTGTTGGTGATGTTTTTGCAGTAATAAGAATTATAACCAGTTGTTGGGTTATTTGTGTGAGTTGAGATTTTTGGTTTGGCTTGGGTTAATATGCATCTCTTTGATGGGCTTATTTCGCTGTCATTTTTTGTCACTCCTCAATAAATAAGAATTGTGCATTTGGGCTTATCCCTAAGTTTTTGTGAGAAACAGTTTCCATTTATTGGTCTAGAATTTAACAATGGTTCTGTTGGCTTCAATGGACCTCTATATCAGCACCTCCAAATCTAAGACCATTGTCCTCTGTGGAAAAAGGGTGGATTGACCCCTCTGGGTCAGGGGAGAGTTAATGCCCCAAGTGGAGGAGTATAAGTATCTCGAGGTCTTGTTCATATATGGGGTAAGATGGAGAATGAAATCAATAGACAGATTTGGTTGGCATCTGATGTTTTATAGATGCTGTACTGGACCATCATGGTGAAGAAGGAGTTGAGCCAGAAGGCGACTCAGTTTACCCATCAATTTACACTCCTGTCTTCACCTATGGACATGAAGTTTGGGTAATGACCAAAATAATAATGTTGCGAATATAAAGATACAAGTGGCGGAAATGAGATTCTTCATCGGGTATCTGTTCTTACACTCCTGGACAGGGTGAGAAGTTTGACTATCTAGGAGGGACTCATAGTAGAGACAGCTGAGATGGCTCGGGCATCTGGTGAGGATGGCCCTGGTCGTGTCCCTCTGGAGGTCTTCCAGGCATTTCCAACTGGGAGGAGGGCCCGGAGAAGACCCAGGACATGCTGGAGGGACTATACAGGATGGCCCAAAAAAGGGGCCACAAAATCATTTGACTCAAATTCTGCAACAGCTAATCTAAATTCAGTTTTGTTTTTGTTTTTTGTTTGTTTTTTTACAGACATCAAGATATGTGTGAGGAGTTTCTGATATAGTTTGAGACTGATCCAATGAGGATGCCACTTACAGTCGAGCAAAAAGGGAAAATAGTGGAATACTACTTTGAGACCAAGTTGATCGTGCAAACCCAAAGGCAATATCAACAACGTTGCAGTTAGAAAAGCTCCACAAAGACAATATGGAGGATTGTTTCAAACTGACATTGGAAACTTTGCAGTCAGGTTGAATGAATGTCTGAACCAATGTGGTGCACATATTGGGCACATCTTGTAAATGCCAAAACTCTTACAAACTGAGGTGAAAATAGAAATGAACAGATACAATTCTCTGAGATATGCTTGAAGATGACACATGACAGATATCAGTATCCAAAAGTGTTTAGATTTTCTTTGGATTTATTTTTGTGGCACTTTTTGGGGGGCACCCTGTATTTCCTAACTGGCTTGGGAACACCTTGGGAACCCCCAGGAAGAGTTAGATGACATGGCTGAGGATAGGCAAGTGTGGGCTGAGCTGCTTAGTCTGCTCCCACTGCGACCCAGAAAATGAATGAAATGAATGAATGAATTCAGCGTGATTTTGACTGACAGCATGTCATAAAGGATGTAGACTGATGAGTTTTACTCTTACGGAAAATTTAGTGCGGTGATGATGTCACTGTATTGTTAAATCAGATGGATACCAACGATGCATTGTGTTCTTGAAAGAGAACAGAATCCAGGTCCAGCTGTCCATCTGATCACGGATTCAACGTGAGCAGACATGCAGTGTCACAAATATTGTCAGATTTGGTGTTTAGTAAAAGAAAACAAATTAAAATGGTTGTTATGGAAACCAGTCTCTTCTCCATGTTTGGTTTTCTGTAACGATACAACACCAAACGTTCTGAGGAGAACCAAGAAAACACAGTTCAACAACATCTGACATCCAGCCACGCAGGTAATTAAAGACACGCTGACTGGTTTGAAGCAGTGCATGAAATAATATGCAGAAAACACAGTTTTTGCTTTTAATTTTCAGGGGTTTCATCAGACTGGTGTCAGATGAAATATTTTCCAAGGTTGTTCATCTGCAAAGCGTCACCGGCTTCTTGCACCCTGACTCTCTTTTGTGGGCAGGTGCACGTGAAGTAAATCGTAAGAGGAACAGGCTGGTTACCGCAATCTGGATTTATTTTCCTGCTTCTCTCAAATAAACTTTGCTCTTAAAAAGTGTAAAAATAAAAAATACTGCTGAAGAAACAGCAGTTTTACAACAAATAAATTCCATCTAAAGTAATGACTAGTTATGTGTTGAAACATGCTCAAAAGAACATTTTGAACATTAATATAGCTGTCAACAATAATTTTCTATTCAAAGATTTCATGGAGTAATAGTTTACTGCACAGAGAATGAAACAATACCCCCTCCGTGTGTGTTTTAATTAGAGGTTTTTTGATCCTTGTTACCGGTTGCATATCAACATTTAGTACATATGAGCGCCCCCCTCTGTCAAACACTTGCTCCTCTCTGTATTTATAAAGAAACAAAAGTACTTGGTATACAGCACGGCAGGCCGGGCGCCAGAAAAAAAATATTAAGGGGGTGATGAGTTTATCACAGGGATGGGGGTCGCTTCTCCCCCCAAAAAAGAATGAATTGGGTGCGCTCCTGGAAAGCTCGTGTATTTAGGCTACACCATTGTAAGAGACTGACTGAGTAAGAGTAAAGAGTGATGACAGTATTTTTTTAATTATTATTTGAACGTATAGACCCTCGGTCAAGTGATCTCCTGCATACCACAAAACCAAACCAACAACTGAGCTGAGAAACGACACGAGACAGTAGATTAACCCCACATACAGCCCTCCATCACAAGCGTAAACACAGCGCAATTGGGCATGACAGTCACACAACGTGTCAAAGATAAACCTTTCATGTAGATATATTTACAACAATACATAACTTTTATCTTACCATAAAAGTCCATATCTTAACATAAAATTCTGTGTGGAAACTGGATGCTAGCCTACCTCAGAAGAGTTGAAGCCTTCGGTTGGATGCCGCGTTGAATCTTCTGAGAAGGACATCTTGACACTCTCCGTTGAATTTCCTGGTTAGGTCATTCTCAAATGCCAGCCTTATTAACGGCCGTCAGCCATCGCGGCTCGTGAGGGTTCCGCGCTGTTGAAGCAGTGCTACAAGCGTCTACGCACTGATTACCTCGCGCACTGTTGATGAGCAAACACCAGAGAGAGCAAACAGTTCTCTCATGTAAAGTCTTTTGGTTTTGTGTGTGTGTGTGTGTGTGTGTTCCCTCGCAATAACCTAATATCTTATTAAAGTTCATGCCTATCAGCGTGCACAGTGAGTGGAATCAGGCGGTGGGAGACTGAATATGCGCGCACACACTGCAGACAACAGCAGGATTTACGACAGATGAGGGAGTAAGTTGCTGCACTTTGCACAGCTGTATGACTCCATATGAAATATAGTTTATTTATACAACAGTGTAAGTAGCAACACCTGTTATGAATGTTTATGTTTTCTTTTTTTACTGTCCTCTCGTGAATCATGTTGCTGTCTGCTGTGTGTGAGCGCGCGCATATACGTTCAGTCTCCCCCCACCTGATTTCACTCACTGTGCGCGCTGATAGGCATGAAATAATTTTTTTTTAAAGAAAAAAAGCTTCCGACGTGTGGTTTTTGAACGTACAATGTGAGCAGTCAGATCGCATCAGAGCATCGGGCCGTACAGTGTGAGAACATGAATCGTGCGCTCTGAACTTTTAAACCCTGCGGTTTTGTCGCACAGTTTGAGCTGGAGCCAAGTACAACAATTGAAAATATTGTACAGTGTCTGACCAGACTAAGTTCGCCTTTCGTTCATGCAGCACGCTGCGTCTGTGATCACTGAAAAC
This sequence comes from Thalassophryne amazonica, assembly GCF_902500255.1. NCBI lineage: Eukaryota > Metazoa > Chordata > Actinopteri > Batrachoidiformes > Batrachoididae > Thalassophryne > Thalassophryne amazonica. The sequence goes on along the minus strand of NC_047113.1, from coordinate 76,358,605 downwards.
TCTTTTTAATGTTGAGAAAGAGTTCTCGCACTAACTGGACTTGACGAATCCCAGGAACTCCAGCTCTGACACTGCTTGAATAAATCGAGCATGCTTTAATTCGTCCACCTTGCCATAATCGCTAGACTCAGGATCCTTGCCCTCTGCCGCACTGACAAGCGCAACCCTCAACCTATCAAATCGCTTGAACACAGACACACGCCATATTCATTTGTTTTAAAATTAATTACTTTAGTTAATTAATTTGGTTTATTTGTTAAATACGTGATATTATTGAATAACTAATATTTTGCTATATTTTCCAGTATTTCTTTTTCTTTCTTTTTTATTTTTATTTTTTGATAACTCTCACATCCGAGGGGGCGGGGTTGATGACGTGAGGGGGCGTCGTTAGTAGTATTCCAGAAATTCATCTTTGAAACTGCATTCTTGTGATTCTAAAAAGGACTCAGAACAAAAACGTGGTTGGACTGGAGTCAACATGCTTCTGGCTTTTCAGTTGTGTACTTTCCTCCTGTAATCAGAATTACAGTATTAAAGCTCACAATCAAATGTACCGGAGGGGGTATGAATGCGTGAATCTAGAGAGATCTAAAGAGGAAGGTCACATCCACATTTGTAAACAAAAAACTTTGAATCATCCAAAATCGTCCGCACTGGCGAAGCCCTCATTGCTGAAATGCAGCAGACCGAAGAGGAAGAAGATCCCGAACCCACTCCAGATGAAGAAATCGTCACCATCCAGGAAGGAATCACACTTCAAATGATCGAATCTATTGTAATAAGGCAAGTTAAGCTGATTTTAAAGTTTTTTGTTCATTTTCATTAACTGGCGCTTTCAGCTAAGTCGCAGGTTGATTTTGTGGACCCCAACTTGTGCGAATTAATGGGGTCTACCTGTATTTGTATTATACTGTATCATAATACGATCAAACTTATTTTCAGTCATTTTGTTTACAGCATTTCAATATTTGAACATGTCATGTGAACCACAACACTATCCCTCTATCTTCTTCCACTTTTCTGGCTCTGGTTCACCTCTTTCAGGTTTTCTGTTAAGATCCTGAGGTAGTGGAGCGGTTAAGAGAAAAATCGTGCAAATTGTGATACAAGCACCAAATTTGGTATAGTGATTCTTATAGGCATACTTAACAAGATGGCTGCCATATCGCCTCACTGAAAATGTTTTTTTCTCATAGAAATACTTGTACTTGCTCGATTTGGATGATCTTGGTGTCGATTTCTATGTTTTCTGTGATGCTTAATTCAATTTTTCTAGTCCCACCAGTTTTAGAATACTTTTAATGGCCAGAAATGGCAGTTTAAATAAAAAATAACACAACGCTGAAATAATACAAACACTTTTAATAGCCGGTTCCATCAAAGAACACATTTAGCACTTTCATGTAATAGCACTTGCACTAAATAAACCTGGACAGAAACATCAACAAAAGTAATGACAATAGTATACACTGTACATATGGCAGAGAAAATAATACTTTGGTCTTAATACTGCATATAAAATAATACAAATGCAAAAATGTAAATAATAAACATTTAGAATAACTTATCTAACTTATCATTATACGGTACTAGTACATGTTCAGCAGTGGATACAAAAACTATTGTCACTCAGACTGTGAAACATAATTTGGTGCAATACAATGCTGAATGTCTGTAGTTTTTAATTTCATAATGTTCAACGTGTTCAAAGTACCGGTACTTCAAAGTCTGTCATTATGCTGTATCAATGTTCAGTGCTCGCAGACACAGCTGCAGAGTGCAGTGCAGGAGAGCCCTGTGCAAAAGCATTTGCACCTCCGGTTGCAGCCTTTCTTGCAGGAACATTTGGTCAGTTCCTGGCAGCTTGTTGCAATTGGTGGAAGGGTCGTCCAGCATATCTGCCATGTCTCTCCTTTCTGAATCCAACCAAGCAGGTGTGGTGATACTTTAGTTCTTGTGCAACCACATCTCCAGCACTCAGTTTGGCAAGTAACTTCCCATCACTGAGAGTCTTTGCACATTCGTTGACTCTCTTGTTCAGTTTCATGGTCATTGCTTCTCTTAGCTTACCTCCTTCCTCCTCGCACAGAAAGCATTCTGGCCTTTGGGGCAGTTGGCTTCTCCGTGGTACTTTGTTGCTGCTGCTGCTGCTGCTCTCATCTCTATCAGTTGCAGGCATTGATCTTTTCTCAGCTCTGTGTAACTTGGTATTGTTAAACAAAATCTTGCAACTCTCATGATATTGTGCCTTGTTGGTCCTCAAGGTTTCCTCTATCCCAGTTCCATCATCGAGTCTTGCTGGGTCAAGCTTGATTGGTAGCTGATTGACTGAATGAAAGCGAGGAATATTCCTTCCTAAGAGGCTGTACCCATCATCTACCCATTTGGTGGGATTAGAACAGGGTGAAGTAAGGCGCTCCTTCTTATCCATTTGACAAAGGCAACACTTAGCCCAGTAGTGTGCCAAGATTTTCTATTTGAAGCCATTGTCATGTGCAGGGTCGAGGGTTGATCCTTTTACCACCCTGTAATATATTATGGGCACTTTCTTCTATGGGATACAACTAGGTTCATGCATTCATGCCCTACACCTAGCCCGATCGTTCGTCCAGTGTCATTCAAGTCCCGTGCGATCTGTACACCATCCGGATAAGAAACTCCATTATCCTTGGCTCGGCTCTCCCGCGCTGGCACATCCTGTCAATTCAGGTGCGGTTGCTTAATAACTGTTCTGGGGTTGGTTAAGCAGCATTTGGGACACTAAGTATGATGATAATCCTCCTCCTTAGCTGACACTGAACCCCATGCTGGGTATCACAGCAGTAACTGTCACCAGTGTGCCCTGGTAGTGCCCGACAATCACTCCTTTCAGACATTGGCTCTGTACATCAGGTAGGTCTGGTTTGTTGACTTTGTGCACTTCGAAAATTGGAGCTAGACTTACTCCATCACACACAGACACTCTCTGTGTGCTACCCTCACCTTATTTAGCCCGTGAGCCAACACGGGGTACCGGGGTGTGGCCGTCGCTGTGCACAAGCGACTTCTTGGAGCCATAGGTGAGAGTTAGGACAGCAGTGAGGACCAGTGTCAGTAGTCCATCCAAAGGATGTGGCTGAGTGCTAAAACAAAGGTGCTACCTCTACTACTTGACCCTACACCCCATGCATTAGTAGCTACGTGTACTACTAGTGTCAAGCCATGCGACTAGCAGAAACTCAAGAAAGGTTCGTCAATAGATAAGCTTGAAAACTTGATGAAATTCTAATCAATTAGCCCAAAACTGAATCAAACATTTATTTGAGATTGTTTAGAATCGAAAAATTGAATTTGTCATCCCAGAAAACATAGAAATCAACACCAGGATCATCCAAATTGAGCAAGTACAAGTATTTCTATGAGAAAAAACATTTTTGGTGAGGCAATATGGCAGCCATCTTGAAAAATGGCCGCCATCTTGGATTTTCAAGTGGCCAATCGGGCAGATTTGTTAAGTGTGCCCATGGGAATCAGCACACCAAATTTGGTGCTTGTATCACAATGTGCACAATTCCACTACAAAATTGATGTTAAATCCTCCACTAAGGAGCGTTCATTCCACACAAGTTAAAACAGGAATCTGCAGTTTCCTTCCAGTTTGGTCATGAAACTTTTAACAGGAGGTGCTCTGGAGGTGTCTTAATGACGTGCACAATCCTGTCAGTGTGTTACTTTCAATTCACTGCAATTTCAAACACTGCATGTGGTAGATATGTCTCTTTCCGGGGTTCCCTCATTACATGTACCTGAGTGGTGGATGAGCTCCATGTTATCACTGATTGGTGCAGCACCACCTCACAGCTGGTGATTTCTGACTCTTCAACATTGACCTAAAGATGACACCCCAAAGCACGATCCAGTACAGATTAGACTTATCTCCAGAAGCTATCAGCATTCAGTTCTATGCCAAGCTAATTATCACTTCACTATCATTGAGTCAGTGAACATTATGATTAAAGTGCCTTCTAAAGTAACATTAGTAGGGGGTGGTACTATTTTGCAAAATTAAACACTGTGGTGTATTACCCCCTTTAAAATATGGTGAGGGTTATTATGAACAAGAAAATGCAAATCATTGACCAAATGATCTACAGTCTAACCTGCCTGTACATACCCGCTGAAGTCAAAACCCCCCAAATCACGCATTTTTTACTCCACAATACTGCCTGGCAATGGTAGGATGTCTCTACCTGGAGGTTCGCAATGCTTGAGATACCTCGCTTTCCCTGCTGAAATCGAGTGACCTCTTTCGCCTCATGAAGGACCACAAGAAGCTCCCCATGGACTATGACCGCCATGTTCAGAAACATACCATTATGGACATAAATAGTCATATTATTAACCTCACAATATCTACAATGTTCCTGTAATGGCATCTTTGTGTGTGATAAAAGAAAATGCTACTAAAAAAGCTTTCTTGATTGGTTTCCAGGCTCTTTATCATTACCAGGCAGTATTTTAGAGCGAAAAATGCATGATTTGGGGGGTTTCGACTTCAGCAGGTATGTACAGGGGGGTTAGACTAGATCATTTGGTCAATGATTTGCATTTTTCTTCTTGACATTAGCCATTAGATTATATTTCCTCAATACTGCATTGATGGGGATTTTTAAAACATTTTATTATGTATTTTTTAATAACCTATTCATGAATACGATTTCTAAGCCTGAATATCCCATCGATGGGAAATTTCACTTTTTATTTGTGAGATACTGACAAGCCAAAATGAGTCGGGTGGTATGGATTAGATGGGAATTATATTATTCATTTTCTTTCATTTTTATGGATGCGCCATTTGCTGTTAGGAATAAACCTGTGATATCTACGTTTTGTGTATCATAAAACTGTAAAATGTTTTCTCAGAAGTAGAAGAAGATGCAAGTCCTTCATAGACCATGAAGGCAGTTGGTGCTGGTGGTTCTGCCCACATTCCTCAGGATCAGGATGTTTTATCTGCATCCATCCTGCCATCCGGTACCCCGGGTGGTTCCATAGTGTTACAACCCGGCTCGAAAGGTTGCAACAAAAGATGGGAGACCACACACCAGACCAAACATTTTAACAATATTTATTAGAAAAAAAGGATTAAAAAAAATGTCTGGTGTCGGCTGCAGGGCCAGCTGGAAAAGCTCTCGTGCTCACTGCAACGGCGGTGGTGGAGATGGAGCGTGGACTGGAGCTCCAGAATCTCGCTCCACACACCTGCGCACAGCTTTTACAATCACCACCATAATTAAGCCAACCAGGAGCACGCTGTGCAGAGAGCAAAGGAGGAGGGCACAGCAAACAAGGCAAACAAAAGTCCTGCCCTAAATAACCCCTACACAGCCAGGGCCGTGACACTCCCCCCAAAAAAGAAGGGAGACCCTCCATTTGGATGGTCAACCAGACAATATTAAAAAACAAACAAATGGAAAGAAAAACACTCAAACCAACAGAGGTGTTGTCCGGCCCCAAAAATCCCAACACACCGACCTGTAGCTCGCCAACTCCACACCCCAGCAACCTTGGCGCCTACGAGCACATTATAGAGCAAAAGGAGGACAAACTACAATGATGTAACAAAGGGAATGATTTTATAGTGGGGCATGACACAACGCGTTGGCCAGCACATTGTTTTTGCCTTTAATATGCTGAATATCCAAATGATACGGCTACAGAAATAACGCCCAACGCATTCGCCTCTGATTTGGATTCTGGAGTGAATTCAAAAACATCAGAGGGTTGTGATCCAAATAAACCCTCAAAGGAATTCCTGAGTCAACATAAACTTGAAAATGTTGCAGTGCCAGAATAAGAGTGAGTGCTTCTTTTTCTATCACAGAGTAGTTCAGTTGGTAAGAATGAAACTTTTTAGAAAAGAAGCTCACAGGGTGATCTACTTCTTCCTCATCAGCCTGCAGTAACACAGCGCCAACATGGCTGGCATCAACATGAAGCTTAAACACCTGATCAAAGAGAGGAGCAAGCAAAACTGGAGCCGAACAAAGGAGAGCCTTAACTTCATCAAAAGCTTGCTGACAAGATCCTGACCAGATAAATTTTGACTTCGATTTGAGCAAGTCAGATAGCGGCATGACAACACTGGAAAAGTTGCTACAAAAGCAACGATAGTAACCTACAAGACCCAAAAATCTCATGAGTTCCTTCTTCATTGTACGAACAGGAAACTCTTAAACTGCTCTAACTTTAGCCATCACAGGCCGAACGTGACCCTGCCCAACAACTTTACCCAGATAGGTTACTCTAGTCTTAGCGAAGTCACATTTAGCCAAATTCAAAGTGAGCTTTCATGGGCTCGAACAATGCCCGCAGCTGCTTTAAGTGGCCATCCCAGATGTTACTGTATGCCACTACATCATCTAAGAAGACGGCACAACCTTTGAGACCATTTACAACACGATTCATCAACCTTTGAAATGTTGCTGCAGCATTTCTTAGGCCAAAACCCATAACTGTTTACGAAAATAAACCGGAAGGAGTGATGAACGCAGACACCTCCTGTGCTCTCTGGGTTAAAGGTACTTGCCAACACCCCATAAGAAGATCAAGCTTACTCACAAATCGTGCACTTCCAATCTGGTCGACACAGTCCTCAACGCGGGGCAATGGACATGAATCAGGTTTAGTTACTGCACTGACTTTGCGAAAGTCCGTGCACATTCGCGGAGACTTGTCAGACTTCTTTCTGCACAATCAATCAGGGAGATGCCCAACTAGAAGCAGAGGGAACAGCCAGATTATTATCAAGCATGTATTCCACCTCCTTATCAATGACCGTCTGCTTTTCACCTGAGACACGGAAAAATCTTTGCTGGATTGGTTTTGAATCACCCACATCTATATCTTGTTCAATCAGATTAGTCCGAGTCGGTGTATCCCCAAACAAAGATGGGTAATCTTTAATTAACTCTGCCAGTTATCCAGCTCTTTCACCAGGCAAATGGCCAAATAAGGATTCCAATTTTTCCGAAGTTTCAGAATTTTTCAAATGACCACAAAGTACAGCTTCATCTGGTGTAACTACTTCCTCCCCTCCATAAAAAGTTGACTGAGGTACTTCACCTCCAACTGCAGAATTAGACTGACGCTATAAAGACTTTCTGACAAAATAGGGTTTCAGAAGATTAATATGGGAAAGCTGATGACTTTTTTTCCTGTGTGGAGTTGCAATAAGATAGTTAAGATCCGAAAGCCTTTTCACAACAGTATAAAAGCCACGAAATTTTGCTTCGAATGGAGACCCGACAATTGACAACAAAGCCAAAACTTGATCCCCCTCACTGAACTGCCACTTCTCAGAATGTCTGTCATACAACGTTTTCCACTTTGCCACTTTCAGTTTAGCCAGTTGTCCTACCATGCAGAGGAATGGTGTATTTGAAGAGTTTCAGTCAGGTTTTAGAATTCATCATAGTACAGAAACAGCATTAGTGAAGGTTACAAATGATCTTCTTATGGCCTCAGAGAGTGGACTCATCTCTGTGCTTGTTCTGTTAGACCTCAGTGCTGCTTTTGATACTGTTGACCATAAAATTTTATTACAGAGATTAGAGCATGCCATAGGTATTAAAGGCACTGCGCTGTGGTGGTTTGAATCATATTTATCTAATAGATTACAATTTGTTCATGTAAATGGGGAATCTTATTCACAGACTAAGGTTAATTATGGAGTTCCACAAGGTTCTGTGCTAGGACCAATTTTATTCACTTTATACATGTTTCCCTTAGGCAGTATTATTAGACGGCATTGCTTAAATTTTCATTGTTACGCAGATGATACCCAGCTTTATCTATCCATGAAGCCAGAGGACACACACCAATTAGCTAAACTGCAGGATTGTCTTACAGACATAAAGACATGGATGACCTCTAATTTTCTGCTTTTTAAACTCAGATAAAACTGAAGTTATTGTACTTGGCCCCACAAATCTTAGAAACATGGTGTCTAACCAGATCCTTACTCTGGATGGCATTACCCTGACCTCTAGTAATACTGTGAGAAATCTTGGAGTCATTTTTGATCAGGATATGTCATTCAATGCGCATATTAAACAAATATGTAGGACTGCTTTTTTGCATTTGCGCAATATCTCTAAAATTAGAAAGGTCTTGTCTCAGAGTGATGCTGAAAAACTAATTCATGCATTTATTTCCTCTAGGCTGGACTATTGTAATTCATTATTATCAGGTTGTCCTAAAAGTTCCCTGAAAAGCCTTCAGTTAATTCAAAATGCTGCAGCTAGAGTGCTAGCAGGGACTAGAAGGAGAGAGCATATCTCACCCATATTGGCCTCTCTTCATTGGCTTCCAGTTAATTTTAGAATATAATTTAAAATTCTTCTTCTTACTTATAAGGTTTTGAATAATCAGGTCCCATCTTATCTTAGGGACCTCTTAGTACCATATCACCCCAATAGAGCGCTTCGCTCTCAGACTGCAGGCTTACTTGTAGTTCCTAGGTGTTGGGAAGGTGTCGTAGCACGGACCCACAACAGGGGGCGCTAAAGAACGGACAATGAATAAGCCAAAAAGTAACAATTTAATGTTGTGACAACACACAACTAAACACACAAAAATTGTAAAGTCAATTAACACCAGGTGACGTGTGGGCAGGCTCGAAGATAGAAGACCCCCGACGAGAGAGAAGCCGCGTCCCACACGGCTTCCACCACCAATGGTCTGAAGAACACCGGAGCCGCCAAGTCCCGCGTCCCCAGGTGGCCTCTGTCTTCGGCTGTCGACCCTGGTACTGCTGGCAGAAAGCAGAGACAAGATGAATGAGTGTGAGTCCGCACACTCAGTAGTCCACAGTCTGTACACAGTTAGGAGGGAGCACCTCCACCTCCAATCACACACTCGTGCAGCTCCTGATTAACCACTTATCTGGTTCGGGGTGTGAGGCGAAGCAGTCGCTGTCACACCAAACGCCAATTCCGCAGATAAGAAAACCACCAGGAAAACGGCTGCAACAGAAGTTCAGATTATTACACAACGTATGTGTCAGCAGACAAATTACCTCTTGGTAGTCGATTTCTCGGCGGGGAGGTGGAGTTGCAGTCCGGCTTATGTATTGGTGTAGATGAGTGACAACTGGTGCGATGAGTGACAGCTGTCACTACCTCTGGGTCTGGCGCCCTCTCGTGCTTGGAGCCCGCACTCCAAGCAGGGCGCCCTCTGGTGGTGGTGGGCCAGCAGTACCTCCTCTTCAGCGGCCCACATAACACCTAGGGTTTGTAAGAGTAGAATGGGAGGCAGAGCCTTCAGCTTTCAGGCTCCTCTCCTGTGGAACCAGCTCCCAATTCAGATCAGGGAGACAGACACCCTCTCTACTTTTAAGATTAGGCTTAAAACTTTCCTTTTTGCTAAAGCTTATAGTTAGGGCTGGATCAGGTGACCCTGAACCATCCCTTAGTTATGCTGCTATAGACTTAGACTGCTGGGGGGTTCCCATGATGCACTGAGTGTTTCTTTCTCTTTTTGCTCTGTATGCACCACTCTGCATTTAATCATTAGTGATTGATCTCTGCTCCCCTCCACAGCATGTCTTTTTCCTGGTTCTCTCCCTCAGCCCCAACCAGACCCAGCAGAAGACTGCCCCTCCCTGAGCCTGGTTCTGCTGGAGGTTTCTTCCTGTTAAAAGGGAGTTTTTCCTTCCCACTGTTGCCAAGTGCTTGCTCACAGGGGGTCGTTTTGACCGTTGGGGTTTTTCCGTAATTATTGTATGGCCTTGCCTTACAATATAAAGCGCCTTGGGGCAACTGTTTGTTGTGATTTGGCGCTATATAAATAAAATTGATTGAATGGTGAAAACTATTCACGTAGTCCAACAAATTAGCAGGAGGTTTATTTGAAGCCCACTTACCATGAAGCCAATGGACCCGTACTTTACGACCAAAGACCAGATCATTTGGACTGAAATCAGTGCTCTCCTGACAAACTTCTTTTGCTGCTAGAAGTAACCATGGCAGACCATCCTCCCAATCCCCACACAACTCTAAGAGCACATATACAATAAGAGCACAACAGGGATTTCAACATCTGATGGAACCTCTCCAGAGCTCCTTGGCTCTGCATGTGATACGCTGAGGCCTGATTGTGCTTCATGTTAAGTTGTTTCAGGACTTGGGCAAAGAGATGTGAAGAAAAATGTGACCTCTGGTCACTTTGGATGATTTTAGGAATACCAAATATGACTATAAACTGAGTTAATGCCTTAACAATAGACTTTGCAGTAATATTACGTAATGCATAAGCAGCAGGGTAACGAGTAACCAGACACATAATAGTTAGCAGATACTGAGAACCAGACTTTGATTTAGGCAAAGGCCCAACACAATCGATAATCAAATGTTCAAAAGGATTTTCAATGACAGGTATTGGATGAAGTGGTGCTGGTCCAATAGACTGGTTTGGTTTGCCCGCTCCTTGACATGTATGACAAGTCTTGCTATAAGCTACAACATCACACTTTAAACAAGGCCAGAAAAAATAAAAGAAAATATGATTGTATGTTTTGTTAACTCCTAAATAGCTTGTTTGATCGTGTGGGCAAGATAACAGTTTATTTCTAAATTTAATAGAAACCAAAATTTGAAAATTGGAGTTCCCAAGATGAGGTCCTAACCAGTACCTCAACCCAAAGAAAATACCCAAATGCTGCACTTTTTGTCTCTGTAGTGGGCTGCACTTTGTCGAACAGTGCACTCAAGGATGCATCCGCTCTCTGCTCAGTGACCGATTCCTGCTGAGAGCCTGAAAGTGACTCAGGTAAGGAAAAATTAAGCTCAAAATCATACGGATCATCAACAGTGTCAGACTTAGCTTTAGCCCTGGTGACAGCATAAGCTGTAAATACTTCTGTAAAGTCCCGCTCACAGTCATCTGGTTCCTTGAATTGAGCTGAAACTAACAGGACAATCAGAATCCCAAATTCTATCACCAGCTAAGTCGTTACCCAGAATGACATCCACACCTTCTATTGGTAGAGCTGGATGTGCTGCAAGGTGAACATCTCCTTCAGCAAGACCACATGTCAGAAAAACTTTGTGCAAAGCGCACTAAGTGGAACCAAACTAACACCTCTAACAATAACACAGTCACCTGTATCAGTCTCCTCTGAAAATGGTAAAACTAAAGCTCAAATGAAGGAATCAGTTACTCCAAACCAGAACAGTTCTTAGTCTTGGCACATGAAACTGTGGAGTCTTCCCTTCGGGCTGTAAATGCAGCAGGTTTAACATTTTTAGGAAAACTACTAACTTTCTTCTCAAAACAGGACATTCACTCTTCCAGTGACCCTTTCCATGGCCTCAACGCATGGACATAGAAAAATGACCAGGTCTAATAGGTTCAGACCTAACAAACCCTGAATGACTCATAGATTTAGCAGTGGAAAAATCAGAGAGAGGGCACCTCCTACTTTTTCCTTTATGAACTGAAATATACTCATCAGCAATCGTAGCTGCCTCAGATCCAACAGCTTTCCCCCTCTCAGTTATGTGAGTAGCAACTTCAGGTGGAACACAGTCAATAAACTGTTCAATTGGGTCACAAAGCTCTTCATAAGTAGTGAACACCACCTACTGAAATGTTTGCACAGATCTTTAGCAAACTCCACATTGGACTGCCTTTCCCCCTTCCTCCAGGACCTAAAACGCTGCCTAGGCTTCTGGAACCAACTCATAAGCTTTTAACACAGCCTCCTTGACAGTTCTGTACCCCAACTCACATTCACTCAAAGCTGAATATGCTGCTTGAGCCTTACCTGTAAAGACAGACTGCAACATAACAACCTGATCAGCCTCAGGCCAGCTCCTCGAGTTAGACGCTCTCTCAGTAAGTGCAAAAAATCTATCCGGATCACTCTCCTCAAACGTAGGAACAAGACGTAAATCGGACACCAAATCAAACTCCCTTCCTGGACTCAAATTTCCAGAAGCCATTTTTAACCTGCTCCGCTCCAACTGAAGTCTCTCCCTCTCAAGTGCCAGTTTTTCCATCTCCATTTGTAACATCAGCAGTTCTCTTTTTTGTTCCAACGTTAAAGCAGAATTGACCTCATCTGCAGCTACGTTACCTTCGTCTGGTAACACACCCTTCTCCATCAATGCTGCCTTAATTCAAATTCCCTTTGCTGGCAACTGCAGGTTTGGTGATTAAAACGGCCGCCGTTTTTCTCTTTTCTGCAAATATATGTACTTATGTCTCCATATACATTTCTACACACTTTACTTTTTCTTGTTCCCCCCTTTTTAATATTATTATATTTAAGTAAATATTGGAGGAGTGGGGTACAATTAGTTATACCTAATAGCTAACGTTAGCTTATCTAGCCGGCCTTAGCAACGTTCATCATAGCTTACAAAATAGTTGGTTCCTTTGTGTTTGATAACAATCTTCTCCTGTGATGTCTTATCCTTCTTATGTCTTATTACTTATTATATTATATATACCTTTTTCTTGAGCTGCTTTGGGTGGGTAGGGAGAGTTCCCATGGATAAAAAAGCTTTTTAACCTACCATCCCTGGTTCTCAAGACCAGCACCTAAGTGGCTCTACTCTTTTCTACTCTCCTATTTTACTCTTCCTTTTTAGATATTTAGATATACCTTTGTATACTGGCATAGTTCCACCTTAGAATTGGATTATAATATATAAGATATACCTTACTGAATTTTCATGATCTAAACTCTTCCTTAATCTCCCACATCCACTTTATAAAACTCTCCAATGGAAGCCAACTGTTGTTTAGTACAAAGACCCAAACCACTCACAGATGGTGACTCCACAAAATATTCCACTACTTTGTCCATTGTAACACAAATTAGAGAAAAACCTACCTGAAACCACAGAAGCTTAAATGATACTTTGCACTGTTACACCAAAATAAAAGAGAGGATCTCTGCTGTCCTTCCACCAAAAATCCCTAAGTAGCTAAAAGGTGTGGGATGCTACAACCCACTCTTGCCTCCGTCCCTTAAAAAAAAAAAAAAAAAAAAAAAGCAGCAGTCAGTCTCCTTATGAGAAAGCCTCCTAAAGCCTATAAGGAAAATCCTCACTTTTTCACAAAAGTGCACATTACAAACCATACATTTACCTTCGTAGCTTCAAAAAAAACCCAACAACAACAACAAAAAAAAAAAAAACCTACTGACTAATACAACAGACAAACAAAGAATTTCTCCTCCAGCCACACAGCACTTTGTGTCACAAAGCAAACCATATAAAGGCAAATGACATCAGAGGGACGACCCAGCCACACGTCAATCAAACGTGGAACAAAATACAACACCACACAACTATCAGCACGCTCAACAAAATCCAATTACAATGACAAAGGACTGCATTCTACCAAGGTCACCAAAACAGAGTAATTTATGACTTTTGACAACACCAGGGTCCGTGACAATAGTGTCCTGGATGCGGCAATGTCCAGAACCAGCATGTGCTGACATGAAGACGATCACAGGACTGTGTTCATTTGGCTTCTGAAGACACAAGAAGATACATATTCAGATCCATTACGGTGTGACGATAAGGAACAGCCTGTTGGGGGACCTGCGCTGCAGGTGGATGGACAGTTTGCCAGCCTCAGGGTTTGATAAATGTGGGCTGTCGCTGCTCGCTTATCGCCAAGGCCAGAGTCTGTGAGGTGGACTTCCAATGATAATGGTGGTAATCAGATGATAAAGCACAGGAGTGATGGCCCTCAGAGATTTAACATGCTGTGCTCAACAACACCTCTTTTTGTCTGTTCGACTTCCACTTCTCTTTATGTTGCTCTAGATGGGAAATTTCTTCCTTCATGTTCAGATTTGGTTCATTCCCTTCAATCAGTTACCGAAACATCACAAGTGGTCAATCCAGATCAAGCTGTTGAATCTTAATTTTTCCAAAGTCTGGTCTGTCTACGAGAATGGACACAAGAACCTCTCACACAGAATGCCATTTGTACTGTGCTCTAATCCTGTATTAACTGACAGTTTCATGGCAAAGTTCTGGGTGAATTTTGAATCGGAGAAAAGAGACCATCCAGCCAAGCAAGAAAGGAAGGCAAAAATTAGACAAGTCTGTGAGCATGCGCTGGTGGTGTCATGTATGGTAGCCATCTGTAGCAGCCAGGTGCAACATTATCCTGTCTCAGCCTGTTACAGTCCTCAACCACTGAGGCACCTGCATGCCTGGCCCTTACCAAAAAGTAGTAGATGCAAGTATGTTTTCAAGTATACTTCCAGTTTACTTTTTATATACTTATCAGTACTATTTTTTGGTAAGGGGGGTTCATGCACGAGAATAATCACATGGTCAAAATGTTGAAGATGACCCTCCTGAAGTAAGTGCGCATGTGATGCAAAGTCATTCCAGTGGTACCCAGGATCTTCCAAAGTGACCTAGTACCAAAACCATCCACTCATCACCTTTTTCTTCCAACCAGACAGCAAGACAGAAAGCACCAAGACGCTAAGGACTTGGACCTTTGTTCTCCTGCAGTGACATGGGCATCACCAACACCTCTGTGCATCCACTGATAAGTCCGTAAGCTCTTTATGGGGTTCCTGAATCGTAGTCATTACATATTGATGCAAAAAGTTAACTTTTTGGCACTAAATTTAAGCTTCGAGTCTCAGTAACAATTTAAAACTTTAGCATCAATTTGAAGCAAAAATGTAAATTATACCACTCTTGCACTCCACTACTTCCCAGACATCTCCTGATCTCAGAGGCCAAGAAAACCCAGAGACCTGAATGGTTGAATAACTAATGTTACACATTTGAATTCCCTGAAATTTATGACAAGTTCACATTTATATTGAGACATTTAGAAGGAAGAATGTTTCTTTGCAACATTGCTGACTGTGAGCACAACAACAAGCAGTTGTCATAGCTGACAACGTGACCCAGTCCTGTGAAGGATTTAGAATACGTTGCCTACCCAGTAGCCACCACAGGCAAAACTGATTTGTGTCTTAAAGAACTGGGGGCACGAGGGCAACCTATTTTATCCGACAAAAGTAAAAAGCTTATGAGTCAGTAAGAGGAAGATCTCCAGAGTCCTAAATAATGAATAATATGCTTTACCTGTAATACAAAGGGGGAAAAAAGGGTGAGAGACCCTGATTTCTTTTGGACAAAAGAGTAATTGCAACCAAATATGGGGAAAATGGCATTCATTAAGTATTCGTATGAATTTGCCTGAAATTGTTTACCGTTTGGAAGGACTCAGTCAGAAACTCCAACTTATCGTGACCATTAGGGCCCCTAAGTAATGTTTGTACCAAACTTCAGAAAACTGAGTAAGTTTTTAAGAAAATCTTATTTTTTTTCAACCTTCTGGGAGGTGGAAGATCATTCAAAGATCAATGAAAATCTTTACGTTAACACAGATTCAAGGAATCTATATGCAGAATTATAGACAAAAGTTACTGAGCAGTTTCTGTGTAGGCTGCTCATTGTCCAGGTGGTTTCCATAGTAGAGAAGCTGGAATCTGCGACTGACTGGGTTGCTTGACGCGAGGACGTTCGCTTCAAATCGCAGAAGCTTCCCTCAGCTAATTCTTGCTCTGGAAGTCTGATTTATGTCTGACTCTTGTAAGAGAATAAAATAGAAGCCACAAAAGCTGAAGTTTTAAACCTAACCAGACCCCTCCTACTGAGAGGCAGACTGCTATAGGCTAGTGACTAAACAATAGCTCTAATTAGCAACTATTGTGCTCTAGTTAGCACACCTAATGGCAGGACAGCTGTCCCTCTAATGATGGGATGGATGCCTTTCTGATGGCTCCCTTGATGACGTGAATCACGAATCACGTCATCAAGGGAGCCGTCAGCATTAAATGGGACAAGAAGTGTGCAAAAATCTCATTTTGTCCCTGGGGGCCCTACCGTGGATTCAGTCGGAAAGTTCAACAATTTATCATGACCAGAAGTCCCCCTCAGGATTGTTTGTATGAAATTTCAGGAAAATTCTCTGAGAGATTTTCCATAAAAATCTTCAGATCGTGCTTCTTATGTGAACCTTTATGGTATTATCCTGTGGCCCTTCGCCAAAGGGACTAAAAACCTGAGGAATCTGGATCTTTAGTCAGATCAAGAATCAACTTCAGGACCGAGTTACAAAATTCTAAATTTCAGCTCCAAACCAAATATTGAGATAAAGAATCAAACTAATCACTTTTTTAAAGGCAAAGTTGAGATAAAGTGTGGAGATTTGTGATATGTGTGGCACATGTGTTCAGAACTTTTTTCATATAAATTCTGCATATAGATTCCTTGAATCTGTGACTACATTTACATGCCGTTAATATTCGGGTTAAGGTCAATATTCGGTTTCTGAATCATTAGGAATAAACCCGTTACATGCGTAAGCAGACAGAGTTACTCCTGTAACAGGGTATATTGGTATCATTTGGAATATTCCCCATCTAAACAGTGACACGTCTTCCAACCGGTGCTTGATTTGGTCTGGCGTTCATGCAAATCCTGCTTTGCGTAACTTTTCGGCCACCTTCTTGTAAATGTCGCTACCTCGGTACTTTCTACCATCAATAAAAGACATTATTCATGTCTTTCACGATACTAATGAAGTACAGTTTTATTACAGAGATTAGAGCATGCCATAGGTATTAAAGGGCACTGCGCTGCGGTGGTTTGAATCATATTTATCTAATAGATTACAATTTGTTTATGTAAATGGGGAATCTTTCTTCACAGACTAAGGTTAATTATTGAGTTCCACAAGGTTCTGCGCTAGGACCAATTTTATTTCACTTTATACATGTTTCCCTTAGGCAGTATTATTAGACGGCATTGCTTAAATTTTCATTGTTACGCAGATGATACCCAGCTTATCTATCCATGAAGCCAGAGGACACACACCAATTAGCTAAACTGCAGGATTGCTTACAGACATAAAGACATGGATAACCTCTAATTTCCTGCTTTTTAAACTCAGATAAAACTGAAGTTATTGTACTTGGCCCCACAAATCTTAGAAACATGGTGTCTAACCAGATCCTTACTCTGGATGGCATTACCCTGACCTCTAGTATACTGTGAGAAATCTTGGAGTCATTTTTGATCAGGATATGTCATTCAATGCGCATATTAAACAAATATGTAGGACTGCTTTTTTGCATTTGCGCAATATCTCTAAAATTAGAAAGGTCTTGTCTCAGAGTGATCTGAAAAACTAATTCATGTATTTATTCCTCTAGACTGGACTATTGTAATTCATTATTATCAGGTTGTCCTAAAAGTTCCCTGAAAAAGCCTCAGTAATTCAAATTGCTGCAGCTAGAGTCCTAACAGGGACTAGAGGAGAGAGCATATCTCACCCATATTGGCCTCTCTTCATTGGCTTCCTGTTAATTTTAGAATATAATTTAAAATTCTTCTTCTTACTTATAAGGTTTTGAATAATCAGGTCCCATCTTATCTTAGGGACCTCGTAGTACCATATCACCCCAATAGAGCGCTTCGCTCTCAGACTGCAGGCTTACTTGTAGTTCCTAGGGTTTTAAAGAGTAGAATGGGAGCAGAGCCTTCAGCTTTCAGGCTCCTCTCCTGTGGAACCAGCTCCCAATTCAGATCAGGGAGACAGACACCCTCTCTACTTTTAAGATTAGGCTTAAAACTTTCCTTTTTGCTAAAGCTTATAGTTTAGGGCTGGATCAGGTGACCCTGAACCATCCCTTAGTTATGCTGCTATAGACTTAGACTGGCTGGGGGGTTCCCATGATGCACTGAGTGTTTCTTTCCTCTTTTTGCTCTGTATGTACCACTCTGCATTTAATCATTAGTGATCGATCTCTGCTCCCTCCACAGCATGTCTTTTTCCTGGTTCTCTCCCTCAGCCCCAACCAGTCCCAGCAGAAGACTGCCCCTCCCTGAGCCTGGTTCTGCTGAGTTGGTGCAGCTCCCCACAGCAGAGAGGGGGGCCGTGTGAGTGGCCCGCTGCTGTGTTTACCGAGCCCGCAGACTCAGTAAGCACATCGGAGGCAGTGAGAGCAATCACGGTGATGCCAACCGGTGCCATGACCGGCCCGCCTGATAAGGACGCAGAACATAATGCGCTGTTTATCTCTGCTTCTGTGGTGTCTGCTGGGTTGTGCGCACCGCATACAAGTAGTTGCCGTACTCAAAAGACCAAGATTCCTTGCGGATAGGACATGCGCAGAACACAAAATATTGTTCCTTTCTATGGGGACATTCCAATGCGCGTTTATATGACCTGATATTCGAGTTAGAAAAGGAGTAACCCAGGGGTCTTATCCGGGTTTTTAAAAACTGGAATATGAGCATATTTGGGTTTTTGCGGATGTTTACATGGCCGTGCGCAACCGGGTTGTTGCTAATATTCCGGTTATGAAAGGGTTATTGGCTGCATGTAAACGTCGTCTGTGTTAACTTAAAGATTTTCATTGACCTTGAATCATTCTAAAGTCCTCCCAGAAGGCTGAAAAACATAAGATTTTCTCAATGATTCGAATGTTAAATCATCATAAATTTGTTTCATCATTCACCAGCAGCAAGCACTAGTTTTCATTAAAAATGTCCAAATTTCAGTCCCTGTCACTTCATTTTAATTTACAAAAGTTAATTTTCATTGTCTCCATTTTGATTAAAAACCGCCAACCTTTAATATTGTGTCTTTTGTGAAAATGTTGAACTTCATCCACAAGGACATTCATCCTCACAATTAAACCATTAAGTCATATAAAGACCACAAGAAGCACGAAGCAGCACTGTATCTTGCTCAAGGGCACTTTGAATTGTTGGACAAATTTAGCTCTAAAATGACCTTTAAACCCTCCATGCTCAGCTTTCTCTACTTCTCTCGTGTTTCAAAACCCCGAGTGAAGAGCGGTTAGCTGCCCAGGACCAGCACAGACAGGGTCAGTGTGAAACGGGACTCTAAAAATGTTTGGGGTTTTTTTACCTTCAAGGTCTGATATTGATTAAAAAAAAAAAAACTGTGTAGGAGTTGAAACGGATCATCATATTGCATTAATCATCACCATGAAACTTTTTAAAGTTATTTCAAATCTGCCCACACTGCAGTGGCCTTTAGATTCTTTCAAGGCGTTGTCAAAAGTCATAAATGAGGTGAAGAGAAGATCAAAGTCAGCGAGTCAAAGCTGAAGCAACATCCAGCATCTCAAACTGGTTTTAAAAGAACGTTGGGTTCTCATTACAGTAACGTCTCAGAGGAACTGTTGTAGTGAGTTGGGAGCTTTTGTTATGAGGGTTCAGTTTGTACTTGTCACTGTGTTTAAAAGTTCACAGAATCCAACACCAGTGAAAACAAAAACACTTCTCTGGGGTCGTCCCTGTCGTATACGACGGCGGAATACAAGTTTTATTTAATGATACACAACTTTTTAATGATATTAGATACAAACTTACTTTAAGTACAGTCCACGGACTTTTGAAGCAGCCCTCCGCCATGCTTATAGTCCTCATAGCAGCTGTGTGATGACGTGTGTAATGTGAGTGTCCAATCGGGAATTGGTTCACCGTCATATGGTTTTCCAATATCCACCCGTAGGGCAGAGCATGCTGTACTGCTTGGCCCGTGAATGTTTGAATAAGCCTTTCTTGCTCCAATGTGTAAAGCACCGTTACGCATATGTGAGAAACATTGTTCTTAAACTGTTGGACTATTTTTTCATGCAGTTGTTCACAAAGTGGTGATCCTCACCCCATCAAGTGAATGGCTGAGACTTTTGGGGATGCTCCTTTTATACCCATGACTGTCCTCAGTTCCCAAACGCTTATTGAGTGTTGTTAGAAGGGAAGGTGATGTAACACAGTGGTAAACATACCACTGTCCCAGCTTTTTTGAAACGTGTTGCAGGCATCCATTTCAAAATGACCAAATATTTGCACAAAAACAATAAAGTTTATCAGTTTGAACATTAAATATCTTGTCTTTGTGGTGTATTCAATTCAATATAGGTTGAAGAGGATTTGTAAATCATTGTATTCTGTTTTTATTTACATTTTACACAACATCCCAACTTCATTGGAATTGGGGTTGCAGATAAAATACATGCAGACACATTAACAGTGAGCGCTATTTTGGAACCAAGATGGCACCACAAGTCACGTGACCAATTTTTTCTCGACTCGTCATGTCGCCACTCTCTCTAATAAAGACACATTAGTTGTGCAATACCATACCAACTTTATTTATAAAGCACCTTAAAACAGCCAGTGCTGACACAAGGTGCTATACGCTACAAACATAATACAAGTTAAAACACAATAAAATAAAACAATACTAATAATAATAATAATAATCATAGGTCATGATTAAACTTCAGCAATGAGGCTCAAAGGACAACACTTGCAATCAACCATCAGAATCAAAGGACATCGTAAGGGATCAAAGATCACTGACCAGGATTAAATATCACTGACCAGCATTTAGCAACCAGGATCAAACTTCATTGATTAGGATCAAAGGACAACACTTATGATCATATGTTATCGACCAGGACCAAAGATTAGTGATTGGGATCAAACATCAGTGATCTGGATTAAATACTGGTAACTGGGATCAATGCTTAGCTATCAGGATCAAAGAAAAACACTTATGATCACATGATTGATCAGGATCAAAGATCAGTGATTTGTATTAAACATCAGAAATCAGGATCCAAGTTTACAAATAGGATAAAACCTCACCAATAAAGATCAAAAGACAAGATTAACAAAAGTCAATCAGTAATCGATTGGAATGAAAGGTGGAGGTGCAGACAGGCGACAGAAAATAAATGATGGCATTTTCTTTGTAAAGGTTTGGGTCACTACGTGGTGCCAGAACAGCTTCAGTTCATGTCAGGATTGAGTTATCTGGCAGTCCGGCGGCAGGATGGAACAAAGAAATTCCCTCATGTGGTGTTTTTGTGTTGGTGGTGGCTGTCCGGCACTTTGATCCAAAGCCGTGAGTATAAAGGATCTTTAAATATGAGTTATGTTTTTCATCCTGATCAAACTGTTCAGTGACACCTCCCAGTTTATTTCACTGCAGGACAAAGATGTCCACAAACAGCAGTTTTCTGCTGATTTTTCAGTGAGGACATGTGGACCCAAACCGTGCCTGCATCTGCTTTTTTCTTGAATGTCACCCATGACTGCTGGGTCAGGCTTCAGTTCCCCCACGACCCTTAACGGGAATAAACCGGAATAGAAAGGAATGAGACCCCGTGTGCATGCATTCCGAGGCGGGATCTGATTTGGGCTGCAGCTTGTGAAGGACACTGGGACCCTGAAGAACAGATGCCATGTGTTCGGTCTGGTCACCTTGTTTTGTTGTGTTTGGGGACCTCCGTTGTGGACTCTGGCGCTGGTTGGGGCGGCTCGTTTGGGTGCTGTGACTGATGAAGCTGAGACCCACCGGTCTGCAGTCGGGGGGATGACAGATGGGAGAGCAGGAACACAGAGTCCTTGAACTGGTCCCGCTGTTTTCTCTCTCTTTGCTCAATGCTTTTTTCCCCTGCAGCACCCCCCCCCCCCACCACCACCACCAATGCCTTTAACTGAAATGTGTAATTTTCTATTTACTGACAGCTTTTCTTAAATCTCCTGTTCTGATATTCCTCTTAATTTCCTTTCCCTGATATTTATCTTGAAATGATTGAAGTCGAGTCTTCCTCCGGCTCCGTTCTCTAAACAATGCACAACCTTTTTCATGTTTGTTTATTTGGTTTTCCTTACTTCATTCTTCTCATTACTGTTTTTATAGTCTCTTTTGTTGTTGCCTACATGTTTGTTGCCCTGCGCTCCAGCGAAGCGTCAAAGCAGGATATTGTTTTCACTGGTGTGTGCCTACGCGACTGTGGACAAGATAACTCACAAAAGACGGGACAGATTTCCTTCAGACACGGTGGGACTATTACTTGGATCAATATCTAGAGGTGATTAGATGTTGGAGGTGTTTGGTCAAAGGTCAATGGTTAAGGCCAAGGAAAACATAGTCCAAAAAAGACCTTTTTTAATATCT
Organism: Thalassophryne amazonica; assembly: GCF_902500255.1. Classification (NCBI taxonomy): domain Eukaryota; kingdom Metazoa; phylum Chordata; class Actinopteri; order Batrachoidiformes; family Batrachoididae; genus Thalassophryne; species Thalassophryne amazonica. Next base: position 76,336,555 of record NC_047113.1, on the reverse strand, counting down.
CAGCAACCAAAAGCCTAGATGGATGATCTACATATGTTGATCAACAAAATGTTTGTAATTGATTGGCATGAATGAGTTCATAATGAAGTCACACAGAAATCATTCATAGTCAAAAACATCATGACAGACAGATGTGTATTTATGTTTTTGTACATTTAGTGTGTATCGTGTATAGAGTACAGTGAGGCAAATAAGTATTTGATCCACTGTCGATTTTGCAAGTTCAGCCTTGATTTCTCCATGGGAGATTTTCCCAGCCTTGTGCAGGTCTACAGTTTTGTCCCTGGTGTCCTTCGACAGGTCTTTGGTCTTGGCCATGGTGGACAGGTTGGAGTGTGATTGATTGAGTGTGTGCACAGGTGTCTTTTACACAGATAACAAGTCCAAACAGGTGCAATTAATACAAGTAAAGAGTGCAGAATAAGAGGGCTTCTTAAAGAAACACTAAAAGGTCTGTGAGAGACAGAATTCTTGCTGGTTGGCAGGTGATCAAATACTTATTTCATGCAATAAAATGCAAATTAATTATTTAAGAATCATACAATGTGATTTTCTGATTTTTTTTTTTTTTTTTTTTTTTTTTTTTTTTAGATTCTGTCTCTCACAGTTGAAGTGTACCTATGATAAAAATTACAGACCTCTCCGTTCTTTGTAGGTGGGAAAACTTGCAAAATAGACAGTGGATCAAATACTTATTTGCCTCACTATGAATCAGCCCTCTGCTGCCATTAGTTAGTTTTTAAATTCTTTTTCTTCTCTGAGTTCCTCAAAAACTCATGAACCAGTTGATGCATCACTTGGAGAAAAGGTTAAGTGTGGACTGGAATTAAAACCATTCCATTTGTAGGATGGTCTGGTTAAAGAAACAGCCCTGAAATGACTAAAACCTCTGAACTTAAGGCCTTAAAGAAAAATAAATTGCGTAATGTGGCATAGGTTTGCACTCTGAAGCCTTTCTGGGTGACTGTCACTGTAGTCATCGTGTTTCTGCCTGTTTCTTTATCCTTCTTCATGTGATCTCAGCTGTAAACACCCAAATTCAGGTCTCAAAATGTCCCAATGTCTCTGCTCCGACTGTGCACAGATACTCAAACCCACCAAACGTCTGTGTCACGGGATGTGGGGGGTTGAGATCAGAATGTTTTGTTCTTCCCGTCCAAACCCCACACGAGCCTTTATGTAACCCTGCTCAGTTTAATCCACCATGTGACACCAGGACCCCGAACTCCCAAATTCTCCCTGATCCCTTTCAGTTTCAGCTTTTTGTTGAGAAAGCCGTTTCATACTTTAAAAATAAGCCTCGGGTCTTCACTGACCTAAAAATTCCTCTTAAAGCTCTGATGAGTTAGCACGGTTTGAGCCGGCCGCTCACGCTCATAATGTACTTATACAGGCGACCAATGTGCGAACCGTTTCGTGGAACAGTGAAAGTTCACTTTTTCAGGTCAGCCATTTTATCTTAGGTTTGTTTTTTAAGAATTACATTTAATCTAATTATAGTTGTATGAAAAAGTTTGGGCACCCCTGATAATTTTCATGATTTTCCTTTATAAATCATTGGTTGTCTGGATCAGAAATTTCAGTTAAATACTGTATATCATATCGCAGACGAACACACTGATATTTGAGAAGTGAAATGAAGTTTCTAGTATTTACAGAAAGTGTTCAATAATTATTTATACAAAATTAGCCAGATGCATAAATTTGGGCACCCTTGTCATTTTATTGATTTGAATACATTTAGCACTAATTATTGGAGCACAAAATTGGTTTAGTAAGCTCACTGACCCATGACCTCCTTACAAAGGTGAATTAGTCATGAGAAAGGGTATTTAAGGTGGCCATTTGCAAATGTTTCTCCTCTTTGCGTCTCTTCTAATGAGTGGCAACATGGGAGCCTCTAAACAACTCTCAAATGACCCGAAGACAAAGACTGTTCAACATCATGGTTTAGGGAAGGATACAAAAATCTATCTCAGAGATTTCCTGCTGTCAGTTTCCACTGTGAGGAACATAGTGAGTAAATGGAAGACCACAGGCACAGTACTAGTTAAGGCCCGAAGTGGCAGGCCAAGAAAAATCTCAGATAAGCTGAAGCGAAGGATGGTGAGAACAGTCATAGTCAACCCACAGACCTGCTCCAAAGACCTACAACATGATCTTGCTGCAGATAGTGTCTCTGTGCATCGTTCAACTATACAGCGCACTTTGCACAAAGAGATGCTGTATGATGCTGTAATGCAGAGGAAGCCTTTTCCGCATACACGCCACAAACAGAGCCGCTTGAGGTATGCTAAAGCACATTTGGATAAACCAGCTTAATTTTGGAATAAGGTGCTGTGGACTGATGAAACAAAATTGAGTTATTTGGACATAACAAGGGGCGGTATGCATGGCTGAAAAAGAACAGCATTCCAAGAAAAACACTTGCTACCTACAGTAAAATTTGGAGGCGGTTCCATCATGCTGTGTGGCTGTGTGGCCAGTGCAGGTACTGGGAATCTTGTTAAAGTTGAGGGTCACATGGATTCCAGTTAATATCAGCAGATTCTTGAGAACAATGTCCATGAATCAGTGGCAAAGCTGAAGTTGCGCCGGGGCTGGATCTTTCAACAAGACAACGACCCTAAACACTGCTCAAAATCTACTAAGGCATTCATGCAGAGGAACAAGTGCAATGTTCTGGAATGGCCATCTCAGTCCCCAGACCTGAATATTATTGAAAATCTGTGGTGTGATTTAAATGGGCTGTCATTGCTCGGAAACCAACAAACCTGAGATGTTTTGTAAAGAAGAATGGTCCAAAATACCTTCAACCAGAATCCAGACTCTCACTGGAAGCTAGGAAGCAGTTCAAGGCTGTTATTTCGCAAAAGGATGATCTACTAAATATTGATGTATTTTTTCTGTTGGGGTGCCCAAATTTATGCACCTGCCTAATTTTGTTTAAATAATTATTGCACACTTTCTGTAAATCCTATAAACTTTATTTCACTTCTCAAATATCAGTGTGTTTGTCTGCTATATGATATTTTTAACTGAAATTGCTGATCCAAACAACCAATGATTTATAAAGAAAAATCATGGAAATCATCAGGGCTGCCCAAACTTTTAAATACAACTGTATATAAACAAATGTCAGATTTGATGACTTACTGAATCTTTGCTGGGAAAAAAAAATAAAGGAACCCGATTAGTAATGGTGAGGTTAGTTCATACCCATAAATCATTCCAAAGTCGGGAAGTCCTGAAGGGACAGACAGGATTCTGGCAGGTTGGAGATTTTTTTTTTTTTTTTATGACCCATGGTGTGTCTTTTGAAAGTCTGATTGTTTTCTGCAACTGTCGTCTTTTCATTATCGTTTTCATTATCGGATTATCATTTTAGATAACTTTAAAAACCATTATCGGACTAATTATCTTCCGATGAATTGCAATCCGATAACTTTTAGACCGATAACGTAGTAAACCAAGCTGAAGAGCAGCAAACATTTTAAATTTAAAATCAGTTGAGACATACCTGTTGAAAGTTCCCTAAGAGATGTATAGTTCTACCCTCTGCAAACAGAAGCGTGCTAGTTTCAGGAGAAACCCTCTACCTCTACAGGCAAAGAAGAATGATTACAAAAAATAATTTCCTTTAACACCATACTGTTAAGGTCAAATCACACAGTCATCCAGAGGCATACATTTTTAATTTCTGGTTACAAATTTTAAACAAACTAATTTTGGACAAGTTATTTAAAATTACTGTCATGCCTGAAGTTTTATAAAGTGAAAACATCAAATATATGTTTTAGTTTTAAAGTAATGTGCTATTTTTTAAGGTTTTATGAGCACATGCTATGTCCAGCAGTGCATTAACAACAGCATTAAATTCGTGCCTAAAACTCTCGTGAATATATTCTCTGGGTTTATAGACATTGTATTTGCGTTTATTAAATTCCACGCATCTTAAATCAATTTAGCAGACATGGATTATCTGGAATTTTGTTTTGTCAAGTTTTCAAGGCCTCTACTGCCATCTACTGGCCAGTAGTGTTCATGGCAGTATTCGCCCTAAGTACTAAGCAATCTTGGGCACCAGTAGATGGCAGTATTCTATTTATTTGGACCCCGGTTATATCAGATGGTTGTCAAATCAACTTTTTGGCTTTGCAAATGGCTTTTTTTTTTTTTTTTTAACAAATTAAGTTTAAAAACAAAACAACAGCAAAAAAACATTGCAAGACAGCTCTGCGGTGTTTGCACATGCACAGTGCGAGCGGTTGGATGCTTGTAGCTCTTCATGAGCAGGATACAGAATAATATCAAACAACTTTGATTTTCATTCGACCATACGATCGGCAATCAGGAGGTGTTACTCCATGTACACTACACGATGCAGGATGCGCAATTAACCTGAAACTCTGTCCAAAAATTTCTCACACGAATGAAAAATCATCTGAAAAAGGGCCAAAACTCGCACAGTGTAAAGCCAGCATTTATGTGTCAACACAATATTGAGTGCACGTTTACAACATCATCAAACGTGCGCACATCATAAAACGTGCGCACATTCTCTCCACATGCAAAACATTTTGCGATGACACTTCCAGGGCTCCATAAAAATGCTGTTTTTACAAATAAAAATGGAATATTTACAAAAGCACATTTATCTGTAAACACCAACACACGACACACGTCACATTAACGTGTTGGTTTACATAATGAATGACTGAACCAATCAGTGTTTAGCAGAGGCACTTTTACCCAGAATCCTTTGCGATCTGTCTGTGTTTGTTACAAAACCTCAGAATTAGTGCATTATTCAACATTAAAGATATATGTTATATTTTAACTTTGTACAAATACAGAATTGACATTAATTGAGTTATTCTATCAGTATTCACACAAAACCATAAGTCAGGATGCCTTTATTTTTCAAGACCTCCGCCTGACCGGAGCATTGTGATTGGTAAAGAGCTGGCTTTGTGGCTGCTCTCAGTGTGCTGCAGCGCTGGGTCTCTGTTTGGGTCTTTGTCCAAAATCGATCGTGGTGTTAAAACTCAAATTCAGCTTTTAGCAGTTGCAATGTACCAGAGACAATACTGGAATTTATCGGTTATCTTTAACTTCCGATACATTTTTGGGTGGTTCATTGGTTTACCTTTATCAAAGATAACTTTTCAGTTATCTGATTATCTGTATCGAAGTTAATTTTTTGGTTATCTGTGCCCACCACTGATTATCTATGATTGTGCCTATGTCTTGACTGTTTTGACATATTGGGACTTGTACATTTTGTGGACTTTTTGGTCCTGATGGAGGAAAGTGCAAAAAGTCCAACATTTATCTTATGACATTCAGTCATTTCAATGTATTGGGTTCATGCCCAGGCTTTTCCAACACAGCCGAGGCTGTTTGAGGCCTGCACAGAAACTGGAGTCTGAAGGGTGTTTTACAGTCAAAGTTATTGTATCATCATTGCTGATCTTGCTATCTGTGGGTACTGACGGGTGAGAGCAATTGTTGGCATGCTGTTATAGAAAGTCGTGTATTTATTTGTTCGTTCCCTATTATTCAATAAGGCGGGTAACAGTGAACTGAATTGCCCCTCGGGGATAAATAAAGTTGTCTTATTCTGATTCTGATTCTGACACTGCTCCAAATAAACAGGGGGAGGGTCCAGTGGTTCTAACCTCTTTATTAGACCTGTTCAAAATGTCAAATGTTACAAAATCTTTTGGCCACATGTTCTTCCACTAATAAAATTCAAGATCTGTGCCAAATTTTATTGTAATCGGTCATTGTTTAGGGGTCCCCTACAAAGCAACAATTTTCCCCAAACAAGCAGCGTAGTAATCCAGTAATCCCAGTAATGTTCTCCTCGGGTGACCAATCAACCAACACTTTTTGCGATTAGAAGCCATCACATGTACCTGTAAAAGAAAAATAATGGCATCAGAGTCTTCTCCCATTAGGGTGACGTTTAGAGGTGGGTGGATCCATCCTAGTATCGATAATATCGATACCAGTGCTGGTATTGATATTGAGCGATCCTCGTTTAAAAAAGCTCAAGCTTTTTTTCTCTCCTGCACGCACTGACTGCTGCGCACGCAGATTCATCAAAGTCTACTCTCTGTAAGAGCAGCGCTGCGCTGTGTCACACAACACAGAGCAGCACACCCCCCCCCCCCCCCGATATTTTGTTGTTGCGCTGTCACGTGGCCAATTTTGGTTGTGGTGCGTTAATTTGTTGTATTGTGGTTTGTCAGCCCTGTACCTCAGGAGATTTTGTTTTAAGTTGTGTTGACGTGATATTTTTAAACAAAAATGTTGATTGTGATAATAAAGTATTTTGTTGTCACGTACAATGTTTGGCGAAATTCTATCCTAGGTCTTTTGGATCCTTTGGATCTATGAAGCTTAAATATGAAAAACTATCGGTATCAATATCAGCGATACTGGGCCTGCATTTACTTGGTATCGGCTCAATACCAAAATTCCGGGTATTGCCCACCTCTAGTGACATTGCCTTGCCAGCAGAGGTAGAGGAAAATGTGTCACTCTGGGGGACCTCTAAATCTTATCTGATTGAGTTCAAATTTGGTCTGCACCTACGAAACCCCAAGTGGAACAAAAACAACATGTGGCCCGAAGTCTCTCACATCTTTTATTTTTTCACTCTATAACATGATCAACCCTACTCTTTATATTATTTCATGGTGTATATTACAACTCCAAACTGACTTTAAAGTTCACAAATAAATGTAATACTTTCAAATAGGTAACAAGCCAGATCCAGTTTTGTTCAATTTACAAAAATAAAAACATATGATTCTGTTAACATACACCATTAATCACCTTTAATTGTCCTGTTGTTGATAAATCTGTTGAATTGAAAATCATCAAATAATGGAAATTCACCATAATTAAATGGGCTGTTTTTTTTAATTTGTCATATTTTTTTAGTATTTTTCTGGTATTTATATTTATACTTTCAACTTTTTTACTTTCACTTTTGATGCTCTGTGTGCTTCTTACCCTGTGTGCTGCTATACAGTGCTGCTGGAACCTTAATTTACCTGAGAAAGTATTCCCAAGGGATTAATAAAATTCTGTCTAATCCAATATAATCTTTTGTAACATTACTTAAACTACTTTAGTGCAACATATAACCTGCCATAAATATAAAAACAACTTCAACATGCTGTTGTTAATCCTAGGACTAGTGGATCCTAGGAGTAGTAGGAAGTTCCTGATAAACAGGTAACATTATGAAACCATGGTGGTAACTGCATTATGATCAAAGTGCTTTATAGAGATGCCTCACATTTACGCTTTCATACATGGACTGACATCACTACACGCTGGGAGCAACTTAAGGACCTTAGTGATTTTCCGGTCTGACAGGATTTGAGCTGAGGATCCTCTGATCTCCGGCACGTCACTTTCACCATTTCACCAGTAATTTTCCTCGTTCAGCTCAGAAAAAACATTGCAATAACTTTTTCATTTGGGTTTCTAATTAAGGGCTTTAAAGTGCCTTTTTCCTGAAGCTCTCAGCTCTTTCTCTGGAGCATTACCGCCTTGCTTACTGTTCACAGACTCCACAGCTGCTACTGTTTGATGGCTCCAAGACTTTTGGGAATGACGAATGTCTCGCACTATTGCACACCAATTTTGTCACAATCAGATGGACTAATTAGCCCCGAGCTTGGAAATAAGTGCTGGTTTGGAAAAGGCACAACAGTGCTAAGAGATAAAAATCCCTTGCATGAGGTACGAGCACATTGGGAGGTGGTAGTCTAGAGCAGTGTCTCCCAGTCCTGGTCCTCTGGATGCAAAAAGTACTGCACAAGTTTCATTTGTCCCTGAACTCATCAGATCAGGTCAGTCAGGTCTGTTCAGTGAATCAACAGCTGACTGAGCTGATCTGCTTTGATTTGCTCAGAAACAAATGGAAAATGTGCAATACTTTGGGTCCCAAGGACCGGTATTGGGAATCATTGGTCTAGAGGTTGAAGTGGTGGGGATGAAACCAGAGGATACTTTGATCAACTCCCTGTCAGACTGAAATATCGTGAAGGGCCCTTGGGCCAATGTCCCTTGTTTTACTCGCAAACAGGGCAACAGATCTGAACTGGCCGTGCATGTTGATTTGCCACAGGTTTTATACCAGATACCCTTCCTGATGCAATTCCACATAACATGGAGAATTGGCATGGTGGTCTTGAACTGAGAACCTTCTGCTTTGGAAACATGCACACTTAACCACTTGGCCACTACCCCATAGGTTCATAGGCCAGTACTGTGAAAAAGTTGCCCCTTGACCAGTGAACAACCCTCATACAAAGCAAGGGACGCTACACTTAATCCAACTGATGTCAAATCATTCGAAGGCTTTTGTGGTACTTTTGCTTGATGCAAAAATCGTTCAACTACAACTTGGTGCAATCCTGTTAAAGGTGATGACACAAGCACAAACAAGCCTGAACAAACGGCCTGCACTCGAAAGAGTTAATGAAAAACTCAGTCAGTTTTTAATTAGCAGTCACCCCGTTCAACATGACAAAGGACCGGGTGCTTGTCCTGATCCGTCTACATAGCAAGTTCAGACGCCAGCCGAGAACCTCAAGGTCGCCACTGTCTCATCAATTATATAGAAGAAGCAGATGGCCAGATTTGACTATTTCCTCCAGAGAGCCTGCGAGGCGTGGCATGGCAGCCGAGCGCAGGCAGCGGCACTAATACTGAGAGGGAATGTGCTGGCGTGAGAGGTCCTCTTCTCATTACAGTCCGGGTCTTTGCTGTGAGTTGGAAGCGAGCAGAGAGTTACAGGGTTTAGCGTGTGTCGGGCGCCTGCACCCGGAAAACACGGGCACATTTCCAACCATTGAGCTAATTTTTATGGAGTGAGGAAACACTTCAGCGCTGCTCTGCCGGAACAGTGTGCAAAGTTAAAGTGCAAAAACACTGCTGCAGCAGCTCAGCTATCAGCTTCTGAATGAGTCTGGGCAAAATTCTAACATTTGGCCTTTTGGGGATTATTTGAACATTTTGCTTGAAGACAACATCTCTTTTCTAGTCTAAAATGAAGTTTTTGCCCCAGCACCAAAATTGTATTCAACATTAGGACCAACAATCATTTCCATTGGAGGACTTTGGATGTCTAAATTACAGCCCTCATAATCGATCACTTCAGTAACATAAAGACATCTGATCTCCTTATACATTAAAACCACAACAGCCTACAGGTGGACCCAGCTCCCTGAGAGCAGCATTTTATAAATGCTCTTTCACCAGATGAGAAACTCTGGATGCATAATGAGCTCAAACACGACATTTCCTGATGCTACAATCTTGAGTAAACTCCAATGAATAAAGGGATAAAGTAGAGCTTCCTTACTTTCCAATGTTGTCACACTTGGGAGGACTCTAAACCTTAAAAGTCCTTGATTGTAGATTAATAGAGGACTTGATTGAAGGTGTTGGGGGATCTGACAGATTTTATTCACCCATGCCAACAGGCATGTTTCCCATGTGTAAGTCACATGACTTGTCCCTCCTTGAGAAAATGGTGGGAATTTGCATGTTTGCATGTTTAATTGTCATGGCAATCCCTTGTTGGTAAAGAAAATTGTCTTTTGATTAGTCAATCTAGAGATGCCTGTGTGTTGGTTTAATGCGGGAGTGTTGTTGCATGCCGACGCACACACAGCCCTCGACAGATCCTTTGGCTGGTCCAATGGCTGGGAAAACCCAGACGATCTGGGTCTGAGGACCTGCTGCACCCTTCATCCACCTTCACAGCTGTTGGGTTATAAGCCATCACCTACTCCATTTGTTCTGCCATTCAGGACTTCTTGTTTCGTCAGAGCCCAGTGAGCCATCTCAGGTTCAGGATTTCTGTTGGGCCTTCATGGTTACCGTAGCGGCCATTGGGCACACAAGGTCCCCACCGAATTTTACCCCAACAGGCAATCCCCTACTTGATCCATTACCAAGGTGTCATGACGTGGACAAGGGTGGGGGTGGGGTGGGTGGGGGGGGGGGTTGTTCATTTATTATTATTATCATCATTTGTTTTAACTTCCACTTCCACTTTCAAAAAGTCTCAGCATGTACCTTATAAAGTGCAGTGAGTGAATGAGTAGACAATTAAATGAGTCCATCTCTTGCATTTTAACACCACAACTCAAAAATTATAAATGCTGTCATCTTGTAACTCAGCAATTTAGAATGGCACATATTGATGATAAACATTTTGGATATGTTGTTGATAACAGTCTAGATAGTTCTTTTCATCTTTTGTCCAAAGCACACCTTGACTATTTGGTACAAAAAATATCTGCAATACTGATTTATCTATCCACAATACATGTTTCCACTAGAGCCCAACCGATATGGATTTTTTGAGGCCGATGCCGATAACGATATTTGGATGAAAAAAAAAATGCAGATAATCGATAAATCGGCTGATTTGCAAATAGCCAATAAATCAGCCGATATTATTATTATTTTTTTTAATGAATAAAATGTTCTTTTTTTGACCCTTAACAAAAAAGGTATGAGCTAAAACCTGAAGCTTTGTCTTCATATTGATTAATTTTGCAACAGAGAAGAATTTTCAAGTTCAAAAAATGAAAAAATGCAATTGAGCAGTTAGGGGGCTATTCAAAGGGCCAACTAGTAAGACATCACTCCTGAAATGATCTTTGCCATATCACGTGAGGTAAATCTGCCCTACGATTGGATTTTAGAAACCCATGTGACGGAGAACCCATTCCAATTGGACACTCACATGTGCACATCATCACACATCTTCTATGAGGAGTACCAAGATGGCTGACAGTGGATCTGCAGAGTTAACTTTTTCAGCAAAAAAAGTTTCTATCTCATATCATTAAAAAGTTATTTACAATTGAGTAAAGCTTGGTCCCAGCCGTCGTATACGTAATTCCCAGAACCCTTCCGGACGACCAGTGAATCTGAATGTTTCACCTCTTAGCAGTAAATGAAGTTTCTCATGCTAGAAATAAGGTCTACACAATGTGGGCTTAATAAAAAGCGTGACCGCTGTACATGACACCAAAGAACTTGAAACATCATTGCCAGGCCTAGAAGGTGTGGTGGAAAAATTGAAATATCATGGTCTTGTTTGAAATTAGGCAACTTTATTATAACAAGCTCTGTACAGAGGACCAGAAGCAACAAAGTATGAAAGCAGGCTATTGCCTTGACAAAGAATGTTTGTCTGTACAGTAAGGTCCTCTTATTGTTGGCATGTTCTACATTCTGTGGTCAAGAGCAAAGATCAATCAGGTATCCCGATAGCTACAACAGTTATCCCCAGGAACAAACAGAGCCCCAAAAGAGGGTTAATCAGAGGATGTCTCAGGTGATAAAGATCACTCAGGTAGACATAAACAACATACAAACTCTGACCTCAAAGTAGCCATAGACCAAAAACACAGGAGCCTGATTAACCCCCAGAATAATCAAAGACAGAACAACAGTGACATCCAAAAACAATCAAAGAGGAAGGTGATCAAGGATAGAACCACCCAGACATTCCAACAGAATTTCCATTACAAAGGCAAACCAGTTGACATCATTAAAACTATATCATGGATGTCTAGACCAAAGACTGGTCTCAGGTTTAAACAGACTTTAATGACTTAACACATCAATGTTCCATTGTAAAAATGACATCACTTAATTTTTAAACAAACCATCTGTCCGGGTAACACACGCTAACAGGCGTGTCTGTCGAAATCAAGTGTGTAGAAACATCTTTCAGGTCTGCAGATGGCTGCCAGCTTGTTTATAACTCAGCCAACACAGTGTTCCTCCAGGAGAAAGTCAATCTCATCAACGTGTGTGTGTGTGTGTGTCTCATCAGTCTAGACAGTGTTCTCCTCCCCAAAATTAGAAATTGAAGACCGTGACATTCAGGCATCATCGGCTAAATTACCAGTAAATCAGAGCTGATGATCTGATAGAGAACCCGAGCTGCAACACCAGCAATAAATTGACCAACAACACAGTGATCCAAAATCAATCCAGTGTCATTTATGGAGGCCAAAACCTGTTCTGGTGGGATTTTATCCTGCAAACGCCTTCTGTCCTTCATCAACTAAAGTACAAAGCTGCAAAACACAAAACTATAACAAAAAAGTGAAGTTTTGAATGCTTAAAAATAAATAAATAAAACAAAACAAGCTTCAGTTTCAGATCACTCCCACTTAATGTGTTTGGATGCTGCTCCCCACATGGTTGTGCTGCTGGGCATGTGCTGCATTTTTGCAAGGTCAAAGGTAATATTACTGCTCTTTTAAAAATTTAATACAAATCAGATTGCAACAAGTTGAGTGTTGTGGGCATAAAATAATCAGTCAGTCTGAGTGATGCTGGTCATCACCTTTAAGACACAAGTGTGTCAAGTGTTTGCAGCACTGTTGTTGACTGGTTACACTGAAAAGTGAGAGGTTTGCTGGCGAGGACGTGTGTGGGAATTCAGCAGACAAAACACAGACTTAAAGATACTGCATCACTGAAAGTGTAGTAACTGGATGAATATCTGCTGGATCCACCTGCTATGTATGAAAAGTGTTCACTGACCATCATCAGAAGCAAAATACCTTTATTGTCATTCAGCTAAATACAATGAAATTGGTTAGCAGTCCTAAAGAAATTTGTACCAATAAATCTATTAAAAACAATATAGAATACTGATGTATATACACATCGTGCATGTGCATAACATGCAGCTGCTACAGCTGCCTTTGAGATAGACCGCATTCACAAATTCAGAAATGAATGAAAGTACAGAGACCCATCGGCTGTAAGGCTAATAAAGGTAAGTTAAAAACTGTTCAATGAGACTGGAAATGTACTCTTTGTGCACTGTGATGCAGATGATTGAGTGAGTTTTTTCTGTTCATATTGGAGTTTATAATCAGTGTTTGTAATGTGCTTTTGGATCAAAACCCAGATTGTTATCTTAATGATGTATCAACAATCAATGTTTAACACTGCAAAATCCTGGGATCAGTCCTTTAAAGGTTTCTGCTGGACAACTGTTTAATCATTTGTTTCAACTGTTTCTCACCAAAACAGGGGCCACCAAAGACATGGGCAAGATGCTTGGTGGGGAGGAAGAGAAAGATCCTGATGCTCAGAAAAAAGAGGAAGAAAGACAAGAGGCACTGAGGCAACAGGAGGAGGAGAGGAAGGCAAAATATGCAAGAATGGAAGCAGAGAGAGAAAACATCAGACAGGGAATCAGGGATAAGGTAAGAATGCAACAAATGTCATAACTGTACTTGTCCTTCACTTTGTCAGTCGAAGCAGCTTGTGGAGAAAACACACAACCAAAATTGGAAACAGACACTCAGAGACCATTTATTATACTCACATTATATTGGTCAAGGCTGCAGAGAAATCATTCCAGCAATCGCTGAATGGGCAGCAGAGGTCAGAGTCCAGCATAGGGACAACACATCTGTCCTACAGAAGACATCCAGTTAGACATTCACACTAATCTGCATATCCAAAGAGAGTCCACATAGACACAGAGGGAACTTACTGCACTTTATATATTGTGTTCAAACCCATGACCTTCTGGTTGCATACTGACAGTGCTCACAACTGCACCATGAGATGAAATGACTGGTGGAACTGAAAATGTACTCAGCATGGTGCTAATCACTACACATTATTGTTTATTATCACTATTCTACATATTTTTTGTAAATACATTTTTCTTAATTCTTAACTAGCGCATTCAAAATGACTGAAGTTGAGCAAAGTGCTGAACCAAAAACAGAAAATGGGGGTGGACAAAAACAAACAAACAAAAAAACCACACACCACATTCAAAATAAAACATAAAAACAGAATAAAATAATAAAATATGACATTTTGAATTTGAAGTGGAGTGGAAGAATAGGCTAAAGAACCAAGGTTTCAAAGAGGAATTAAAAGGTTTCAAAGAGGATTTAAAATAGCCAGTGATTTTGGACAAGCTGCTCCACAGTAGTGAACCTAGGCAACGACCCCAGTGCAGGGAACCACAACAAAGGATGGCTTGAACAGGTTTTATTGTTCTCAATGATAACTGACAGCTAATGGCAGAGACACGGCATGCATGAGGAATGATAAAAAATAAATAAATAAACACGCTCGGTTCAGGAACGTGGTGATCAGTCCAAAACATGATGGTTATAATGCATGAGGTGGTGGCCAAGTGGTTAATGCACTTGGTTTCAGTTCAGAAGGCTCCAGGTTCAAATCCCACCCCTGCCACATTTCCCCATGTAATGTGGAGTTGCGTCAGGAAGGGCATCCGGCGTAAAACCTGTGCCAATTCAACATGCAGATCCACCTTGGATTTGCTGTGGCGACCCCGAGTGCAAACAAGGGAGCAGCTGAAGGGACTTACTTACCAATTAAAACAGGAAATGCAGAAGACCAAAACACAGAAGTTAAACTAACAGGGAAAACATCACAATAACAGCAGGACTAATAAACATCTCTAAATGATACAGAAGGGAAATGACCAGAACCACTCCGAATAACATAATATCAGATCAAAACAGAACTTGAGCCAAAATGTGACCTACAACAAGTAGTGGAGCAGCTAGAGAAGGTGAATGTTCAACTTTACTCTTAAATCTGGACCTTGGAACCACTAAAAGCTTCTGGTCAGAGGACCTATGCCTGGGAAAAGACACCCAAAATTTTGCAAGATAAGAGAGTGTCTGACTGTTGAGTCTCCAAAAAACAAACAAAGCTTAAAATAGATTCTAAAAGGAAGTGGTAGGCACTGGCAAGACTTCAAAACATGGGAAATGTGGTCTTGTTTGCGTATTCTCATCAGAAGCCTTGCAGCAGCATTCTGAACATTTGTAGTCAGGTCAGGGAAGAATGGCTGATTCCCAGGTAGCGGGAATTACGGTAATCAAGTCTTCAGGTGACAAAAGCATGAATCACGGTCTCAGAGTACTTCAAAGAAATAAATGGCTTAACTTGAGAAAAAACCCTTTGCTTTATTTGTTTGTGTCTGTCAAAACTCACCCACAGTTTTAACTCAAAGTTGATATCAAGACAGTGCAATATAGACACTGGGTGACATTGGGAATTTGTGTTTGCCCATGTTAAATATTCATATAGAAAATTCAAGACAATGCAGCCATGTCCCTCTGTGCACACCTGATCCCATCACACCTCAGTAGTAGGGCCTGATGAGTACTTGGTTGCGAGACCACGAGGGAACACCAGGAGCAGTGAGCAGGTTTCTCCTTGTACAAAAGGAGTTGTGACAGGAAGGGCATCCAGTATAAAACCAACCAAAATCCCAATGCAGATCTGTGCTGGATCAACTGTGGCAACTCGGAGCAACCTGGGGGCAGCCAGGGGGACGGGGTGGGGCGGAGTCCTTGAAATTGTCCTAAATAGTGCTAAGATAATTGGTCCACTTAAGAATACACACTTAGGACTGACTGGTATTAAAGCTAAATTTTCAAAATAAATCCAACAATAAGATTAGATTTGAATCCATCTCCCCTTTTTTCCAAATATTTTTGTTCATTTTGAATAAAATCTCCATTGTTGATAAAGTATCTTGCTGCTCAAACTAAAGCATTCTTTGATATTTTCTTGCGTGGCCCTTGTAAGACAGTCATTGGTATTCAGGGACCAGTGGAACCGTCCAGTGAGTCTCAGCAAATACTTCTTTTTGGAACGGTTGCAATGGAAGTTAAAGTGATGTGACAGCACATATTTAGGAAACATTTGATTGTTGAGTGTCTGACTCAGCATGACTGTCTTCACTTTGAATAACAAAGGCTTTTGTTTCTGCTGAACATGTCTGAATGTTAGAAATTCATGCCGAGCAGCAGAAAACAAACAAGAGGGCAGGAATGAGCTCATTGGGATAAAGAGCTGGGCATCTGTTGCGTTAAGTTTACCAATTTTTCCTGGGTTGACAATTGTAGATCTTGTATTATATGGTTGTACCAACCAGTGAAACTTGTTCACTGGTTGGTAATTGTTTATTTTGTATGTGTGGCTGAATGTTGAAATTGACATGTAACCTTGCTGCCTGTCTTGGCCAGGACGCGCTTGTAAAAGAGATTTTTAATCTCAATTAGACTTCTTTTCTGGTTAAATAAAGGTAAAAGAAAGAAAAAAAAGAAGATAGATGTCTTCACTCAACAGCTCATCTCTACCTCAGCATTCAAGCTGAGTTCACACACACACACTCTGCCTGCCTCCTCACCCTGCACTCCAGCTCCACCAGGATGGGCAGGCCGTTTCCCCTCAATGTGGATCAGTTACATGTGATTATGGTTGGAAGATGTTTTTGACCTTTATCTGCGGTGAGTGCACGCATTGTAGTAAACGGTATTGCCACAGGCCGGCTCATAGCCCACGACAAGAAAAAGGGGAGGCAAGGTTTAGGCCAATTAAAATACCCATACTATCCATCTGTGGCCTTGAACAAGACACTTCATCTACACTGTCCCAGTCCATCCAGCTGTAAATAGGTACCAGCCTTGCCAATCCAGGATGAAGCATAGACTTTCCTCTGCTTCATGCTGTGGTATCACGTGATACGTACTGGCACCACTGGCCATAAAAACAAGTCAAGTCTGGGAGCATACACTGGTATTGTGTGTCATTGCATTCACCACACCATGGAACCACCTTGGCTCCTGGATGGGAACCACCCAGGCAGCCAACCGTTCCACCCCACCTCTCGAACCTGACCATCTTTCTGCTGCAGCAAGGTGAACTGTGGGCATTCCCTTGGTCACCTCCAGTTGCTATCATGACCTGAATAAGTAACCGTTCGTTTGATACAAAGTCATTCTGTTGATACCCAAGGATCCTCCAAAGAGACATGGTGCCAAAGACATCCACTCATCAACTTAGGGCACTAGTTAGCATTCAAGGGTCACAGCTATACAGTGTGACAGGAAGCACCAGGGCCTTAAAGACTTAGACCTTCATTGTCTTGCATCACCAAACACCTCTGGCATGACTCCATAAGCACTTTCCAGGCATCTCTTGATCTCAAAGATCAAGGACCCAGAGACATGAATGTTACTTCCAAAATAAGTGAAATTTCTCCTTCACCACATACAGATACACATCTGGTGGCCAAGTCTAGGAAGTGAACGAATGTCTGAATCTCATTCTTGACCAAGGGCAAATGTGAACCCAGACACTCCGATTCCTCTCTCAGCTTCTTATAAGACAATGCTGTGATTTTTGTGGGATCATTGGATTCCTGGATTGCAGTCCCGTCTAGAGGGGAGTCACAGACTCCCCTCTAGACGGGACTGCAATCGGGTTGTGTCTGCTTCACACAACAGAATCCAAAGAGAAGCACCAGCACTGACAGTGCCCAGGATCTTCACAGGACTGATAAAAATACCCACCTGATTACAAGTGGCCTTGTGTTTTCTAAGATATGGCCACTGGGCATAAAAATGACAACTGCATTGAGTAAAAACTAGCAAAGAAACGAGTGCTGCACTGCGGGCTGCTTTGGCTCAATATGTGATTTGAATCGATCATTTTCCTGTCAGTTGTGCAATTTGTTTCTGCACGACCTTTAGCAAAAATATGTTTCTGAAGCATACTCATGGGGAATTTGTTTAATTGTTTTGTTTGTTCCAACAGTCACATCGTGGATGAAGATTAAAACGGTCTAGATAGATAGATAGACAGACAGATCGATCGATCTCCCTGCCAGAGCTTTAAGAAACAGTCATTTGTACTTTCAGGAGAATTGTAACTGAGGGCTTGATTGATTGATTGATGCAACAATGTCACATTGACTAAAGTCAAAGTTTTAACTTCATTTTTGTCTATATATGTTTAATGAGCAATGAGAAGAGGTCGATTGTGAAATTGCCAAGAAAGCTGCAATCACGGGCCTTGCTTAAACAGATGCACCAGCTGTTTTTCACCCTAATGACCCAAATTACAATTTAGTGCTTGCTGCCCTCTAAACATACTCTTGATTTAATACAAGTCTGTGTTGGGACACAGGGTTTTGTAAGCTAATTGTCGGTACTGTCTGGAAGACTTGCTGAATGCCTCAGCTAAGTAATTAGTGAATAAAATATCCTGACAGGTCAAATTACAGCCAGCTGAAGATAAAGCTTTTATTGTAAATAGAGAGAATCCAGTTCTATGCAGTCCATCAAACACACATACAAACATGCAAATGCATCTGTGTGAGTGTGGAAGCATTACATTTTGTCCCACTGACTAAACACTGCAGAACTCTCACCTGATAATAGAGGATTTTGATTTCTTGTTGTGCAGAATATTTTTTTATCCATTACTCAAAAATAATAATTTTGTTTTTTTTCCCCATTTTCCATGCATTGAGGGAAATTAACAGACTTATTCTATGCACAAAAAGGGGTATTTCTCAGATTTGATCAAATCCATGTTTATGTGCAGTTAATCTTTGCAAAGATAATCCACCCACCTTGCAGGTGTAGCACAACAAGATGCTGATTAAACAGCATGATTATTGCACAAGTGGCACTTGGAGCTGTTACAATAAATGGTTGTTCTAAAATGTGAAGTTTGATCACACAACACAGTGATGTCATATGTTTGGAGGGTGCAACTGGCACGCTGACCTGTTGCAAACTGAATGTTCATTATACATCAGCCATCTCGGATGTCCTTCCTGAGAAATTGGCAGGATGTCCAACTGGCCTCAACACTGCACATGGCATGTAACCACCTCATCCCAGAACCGCCACACCTGGCTACTTCACTGAAAAAAAGGTCATCAACTGCACATTTTGCGATGGCCTTTTACTGTGACCTATCCAAGGCATATCGGTTCAATAATCATGCTGTTTAATCAGCATTTGATATGCCACATCTCTCAGGTGGATGGATTAACTTGGTAAAGGTAAAGTGCTCACTAACACAGATTTTAACAAATGTATGGATAAAAGATGAGAGAAATAAGCCTTTTGTTTGCACAGAATAATAAGCATGTTAGAGCTTTCACGTCATGAATAATAGGAGCAAAAACAAAAGTACTGGTTTGTATTTTTTGTTGAGTATAGTTTAGAAGCATCTTCACTAATAATTAGGTTTTGGCCATTTCTTATCCTGACATAAGAAAATAAAAAGAAGTTTCTGTTTTGGATGTTGATTAATGAATGGTGGTTCCTACAGTGCATCCGGAAAGTATTCACAGCACTTCACTTTTTCAACATTTTGTTATGTTACAGCTTTATTCCAAAATGGAGTCAATTCAGTTTTTTTCTCTCAAAATTTGACTCACAACCCCGCATAATGGCATGATTTTTTTTTTTTTTTTACTAATTTATTAAAAAAGTTTAATAAACTAAGGAATCACATGTACATAAGTGTTCACACACTTTGCCATGAAGCTGGGATGGCGTGTGAACACTAGGTACATGTGATCTCAGGCTGCACCTGAGATCAAAATTGAGCTCAGGTGCAGCCTGTTTCCACTGATCATCCTTGAAATGTTTCTACAGCTTATTTGGAGTCACCTGAGGTAAATTCAGTTGACTGGACATGATTTGGAATGACACACATCTGTCTACATATAAGGTTCCACAGTTGACAGTCAGAGAGCAAACCAAGCATGAAGTCAAAGGAATTGTCTGTAGACCTCTGAGACAGGATTGTCTCGAGGCACAAAAGGGTACAGAAACATTTCTGCTGCTTTGAAGGTCCCTATGACCACAGTGGCCTCCATTATCCGTAAAAGGATGAAGTTCAGATCCACCAGGACTCCTCCTAGAGCTGGCCGCCCATCAGGGGAGAAGGACCTTAATCAGGGAGGTGACCAAGAACCAGATGGTCACTGTGTCATAGCTCCAGCATTCCTCTGTGGAGAGAGGAGAACCTTCCTGAAAGACAACCATCTCTGCAGCAATCCACCAATCAGGCCTGCATGGGAGAGTGGCCAGATGGAAGCTACTCCTTAGTAAAAGACACATGGCAGCCTGCCTGGAGTTTGTCAAAAGGCACCTAAAGGACTCTCAGACCATAAGAAACAAAATTCTCTGGTCTGATGAGACAAAGATTGAACTCGTTGGTGCGAATGTCAGGCATCATGTTTGGAGGAAACCAGTCATCATCCCTACAGTGAAGCATGGTGGTGGCAGCATCATGCTGTGGGGATGTTTTTCAGCAGCAGGAACTGGGAGACCAGTCAGGATTGATGAATGTAGCAATGCAGCAATGTACAGAGACATCCTGGATCAAAACCTGCTCCAGAGCGCTCTTGACCTCAGACTTGGGCAACGGTTCATCTTTCAGCAGGACAATGACTCTAAGCACACGGTACAAGAGCACAAGCTATCAAAGGAGTGGCTTCAGGACAACTCTGTGAATGTCCTTGAGTGACCCAGCCACAGCCCAGACCTGAATCTGATTGAACATCTCTGGAGAGATCTGAAAATGTCTGTGCACTGACGCTCCCTATCCAACCTGATGGAGCTTGAGAGGTGCTACAAAGAGGAACGAGCAAAACTGCCCAAAGATTGGTGCGCCAATCTTGTGACATCATATTCAAGAAGACTTGAGGCTGTAATTGCTGCCAAAGGTGCATCAACAAAGTGTTGAGCAAAGAATTTACTCCATTTTGGAATAAGGCTGTAACATAAAATGTTGAAACAATGAAATGCTGTGAATACTTTCCAGATGCACAGTATTTTATTTTATTGGTTTAGGTGGTTTAAAAAGCAACACTTAACAGTGATCAGGCCTAAATTTACAATATTTGAGTCTGACACTCATGCAGATCAATTTAGCCAAAATTCATGCAAGACAGCAGCACTTCAAACAGCCTGAAGCCATGGCAAAAACAAAAACCTTAGTTTCTTTACATGCTTACTAATTGTTACCTCAAATGCACACAATTCATATGATGTCCCATGCATGTGTTTTTAGCCTTAAAAAGGTTGTCAGGTTTCAAATGTCACTGGAAGTTTCTCCAGCAGAGCAGGAAGTGAAGAAAAATCAGTCCTAAACTCAAAAGCACCAAAATCAAGCAGCAAATAGCTTCTTTTTTCCTGCTGTTAGAATGAGACCTAATCAGCAGCATTCACAGGCAGACGGGAAAAAAACCTGTCACCTTTACTTCACGGCAGCTATATCTATCTATCTATATATATATTTAATGCTGCAACTTATAAAACAGTAAGATACAAATTGAAAATGTATTATTAGCTGCTGCGATATTACACATTTACTGAATTGCAGTAACCGAAAGTACAAGTAGCATAGTCAAGTCAAGCCTGGCAGCATGCGCTGGTGCTACACCACGGAACTGCCTTGGTTCCTGGATGGCAACCACCCAGGCAGACAACCAGTCCATTCCCACATTTCTAAAATACCCATCTACACTTCTACATTATCTGCTGCAGCCAGGTGAAACGTGGGTGTCCCCTTGGCCTTCTCCAGATACTGGGGTTGTCAGCACTCAGGCAGCAACGTGCTGGATCATGCACAGAGAAACGAGCCACATGGCCAGAATGCCAAAGATGACGCTCTCTAACAATGCAAGTGATGCTCCTCATCTTAGTCACTGCCCATTTGACACAAAGTCATTCCAGTGGTTCCAAAGATCCTTTGAAGACACCTAGCACCAAAGACATCCAGTCATCTCCTTAGGTCAAGTAGCATATTCGGTCATTAATACGAGGTATGTCAGTAAAGTTCCAGGACTGGTGTCACAAAAAATTTATTTCAAATCCAAACTACAAGTTATCCCCTTCAAAGTAATCCCCCTGGAGTCTAATGCACTTTCCCATCTTTCTCTGCCACGCTTGCATGCACTCCTGGAAGGATTCTTCTGGGATTCTCCGTAGCTCTGTCGTCACGGTCTTCTTGATGACCCCCTTGAGCTTGGGGAAGAGGAAAAAAGAGAAGGAGAAGGATAGGACAGTGCATTACACTCCAGGGGGATTACTTTGAAGGGGGTAACTTGTAGTTTGGATTTGAAATAAATTTTTTGTGACACCAGTCCTGGAACTTTTCTGACAGACCTCGTACATACAAGGTGCAGTTCACATGTAAACATCTGTGCAGTGTTCAGGAAAGGTAAGTACTGTTGTACTGATGGTCACTCAGCTCCCAAAAGTCAGTGTCAGGGTTTGGTAGTGTTCCGTTCTTGTACGATTCGGGTGTACAAACTGTTCTCGTGTCTGTCTGTGATACAATGCAACCACCTGAAGCATCAAGCAGAGGACGGCAGGTCAAACACACAGGTCTTTCAGCATGTTGGCTGCTCTACTTAGGCAGCATGAGCTGAATAAGTCCTCCAGAGAGGGCAGTGAGGAGCTGAAGGTCTTCTGGGTGGTATGATGATGACGGCTCTCTAAAGGGCCCTCTGATTCACTGCTGAGCAGCTGGCATACAAGTCAGCACACTCTCAATGAAGCTACAATATAAGACAACAGCAGCTTCTCCTCCTGGTGGTTTTTGCTAAGAATTCTAAAAAAAAAAAATAGGCATTGCTGTGCCTTCATAACTGCTGCAGTGGTTATTAGCCCAGGAGAGATCTTCAGAAATATGCATACCCAGGAACCCTTTCCACACAGTCCCATTGCAGTGTTTAAACAAGATTTCATTGGTTTTATGGACCCTGGGGCTGCTGTCAGGTTGCCTTCATACCTGCCTTCATAGGTGCCCAAACTGTTTAAATCCTCCCCTGTCATCAAAAAGTAATATCTGATTTCTGTGCAGTACGGCATCAAGAAGAAGGAAGAGAAGGAAGCCGAGGCAGCAGCTGCTATGGAGCAGGCCTCTGAGGGCAGCCTCACCCGTCCAAAAAAGGCCGTTCCCACCGGCTGTGGGGATGAGGAGGAAGAGGAGAGCATCGTGGATACGGTCATGAAGTTCATCCCGGCTCCGCTTATGGATATGTTCAATAAAAAGTAACAGAAATCCGAATGAAGTATGATTAACCTCATTCATCATACATCCAAATTTATCAAATGTGGTCCACCCTGTCCTGCCCATACTCCATCAAGCTCCACCTCCTCAATCCATATTTTAAGTGTCCTGGACTTGTATAATGTGCCATTATTTTACCGTGGCTTAAACCGTCTGAACTGTGACGGCAGTACATACTTTTCAGCAGTTTCTCCTGCTTCAAAAGTATGTATCGCCTGCACAGATCCAGTGTGTTTATTCAAGACAATTTTTATGCCATGTTTAAAATGTCCAGGTCTTATTAGAATAAAAGCAGCTATCGCCCTTCATCTGCTCATTTTGTTTGTAAATAGCCTCGGGTAATTAAAAAAATATAGAAATATATATGAGTGAAATATAACATAAGAAGATAAAAATTATAAGCCATATTTTTAACTTTTAGAAATTACTGTCATATCAAAAATGGAATTTTCATGTTATGTTACTGATAATATTTGATACATGTATTGTATATAAATATTTACATTTTTATTGATTTTGACCTTGTTAGCTGTAACTCAAGTTCTCATCGGTTTACTGTGAACAAGTAGTGTGAGCACTGGTGAAGTCAAATCAACTGTAAAACCAGAAAGTGAAGGAATTCATCTTTTGAAATGAGATTTTTTTTTTATTATTAATATTTCTGTTTTTAAGCATGAAGTATTTTTTTTTGTGATGCGAATTACAGGCATTGATGCATTTCATTTGTTATTATGAAGCAAAATACACATTCATATCTGAGGCAATAAGTGGTTTTCCATTCTTTAAAAGTCATCTGGGCCACCGTGTACAGTAAGTGATGTTCTGTGTGTGAAATGTTCGTCCGTGGAGAACAATGTAAATGTTCTCCATGCGTAACGTTTGTCGCACCTCACTTCGACAAAATTCGTACTATAATGAACTTGCTATACATGTCTGTGGTTTAAACGTTTAAACGGTTTTACGTCTCGTGGCCGGTGTCCCGTGTTCTGCTTTTGCAATAGGACCTGTAAAATTTTAAATGAACTCGTCTAGATTAAATGGTTTCTGTATGTGTTGACACTTCCATCAAATTTTGTGATGAGTGGGGGAAAATAAAGAACCTATTTCTTTGAATTCACAAAACACAACCATGTTGTAAACACACTACGTGTACAGACAGTGACAATAGTGCAATATATATATATATATATATAAATATAATTTGAAATGAAGTTGTCCTGTATACATTGGTTAACTGATGGGAGTAAAACCCCAAATCGGCAATAACAGACAATCTTCATTGTTATATGTTTAACCTTAATGTGTTTGTCGATGTGAAAGACAAGTCATTGTCTGCATAATAACAGTGACGCTCTTGTACTGTAGGTCTGACATGTTTGATTAACAACATTCAGAGAAAAAAGGGAGAAGCTGGGACGATTTGTTTTGTGTTGTATAATGTTTCATCACACACTCAGGATTTTTGTTCAAAATCATACCAGAGTTGCTTAGAATTACACATATAGAGGAAATAATGGAAACTGGTTCCTGCCATTTGGAAAGAAATGATTATCCTCTAACTAATTCCCCCCTCAGTGTTAATTACATGGTAGTTTCTCAATTTATGAGAGCCAAATTCCAAATTATGACACACTTATTTGATGCAAAGTTTTCTTTATGATGCAACAACATTATGAGATAATGAGGCATAATTTTTAGATGCCAAGTTATAATTATTGACTGATTTCTGTGAATGCACGATATAAGTAAAGCATTACCATTAATGTCAAAATTATAAATACTCAGTATGTCATAAGTGTAATATTGTCTCAGATATAACTTAGAACCTTAGACATTTATCATTTTTATCATAAACATGACATTATAATTTTGAGGTGCTAGCTCATTGCTATGCTCATTGCTAATACTTCTCAAGAAATACGGCATAGCAACTCATAACTATGACCTAGCACTTCACAATAGATCACTTAAATATTACATAGCATGTACTAATTCTAAGTTATGTGTCATTATTATGACAAACAAGAAAATGAGTTAGTATGTCATACTTATAGTATTATTATTATGATATACTTTTTATAAAATATGACTGAACAATTTATAATTATTATATAGCGTATTCTTGACCTCCTGAAAATTAGTTAACATATCAAAATTATAATAAACGTTCCCTTAAATATGACATAAAACTTCATGGTTATGAGTCAGCATTACATAATTATAATGCAACTCCTGAAAAAGAGCATCTTGTGTGTATGACATCACTATCTCAAATATGTATGACTGAGGGGAATACAAAACTGATGGGTACTGTTTTTATAATTTGGGGGGAAACAGGCTTACAGAATGTGCTGATTAAAGATATGAGAAAAAAAATGGATTAAAAAAATAAGAATCCTGTACTCCTGTGAGGCTTGCACACACTGCGTTACATGAATGTGAAAGTACAACAGAAAATGTTCACCTGCTCTTTAAAATCCATTGTGTCTTGCATGTAAAATACTCGAAGTGGCACAAATTTACAGTTTGTCAAGTGAGGATAAACTAAATGTGTCCATGTTTCTACTTATTTTCCATTTGCTGTTTATGCCTCATCCTGCCATGTTGTTAAAACATTCCAGATCTTTCAGACATTCCAGTGGACCTGTGCAAAAATACAAATAATTAAATAAATAAATAATCAATTATTGGAAGATTTGTAGCCCTCAAATAAGTCATAATTTTGCAGCTTTGAAGTGGCACTTTTTAAGCATAAAACTGCACCCCTAAAAATTCACTATTAAGTCAGTGTTGTTGATCTTTAAGGTTGAAAATAAGAGATGAGAGGTCACTTTTTTAAGCTTTTCAATATTTTTAAAACTTATTTACTGCTTAAATGGTTGAAAAAAATAAATGCAGTATCTCATGTATGCGAAGATTTCAAGATTCAGTGTTAGCAAATTGTAGGACGTCTTGATTACCATGTAACATTTGTAATATAAACTGAGAAGTAACTTTAAAAGACCTATTACATGTCTTGTGAGTCACATGTAGAAGATTTGTCTTGGTAAAGTGTCCTATAACAGGTTTTTGCAGCCATGTCACTGTTTTATAAAGTTAGCATCATGCTAGCAAAAATATGAACCAGTACTGGAGATTTTGGGCACAGTTATGGCATCAATTAGGGAATTTAAGCTTTTATTGTCTTCAAAACACATCAATAAGCACAGTATTGTAGAGTAATGTGAAAACAGATTTAGTGCAGGTTTTTCTGCTTTTGTAGGGCTATATATCTGTGCATTCCCGTGATACTATGTTTTAATCACCTGCTGCTAAACTCTATTTTTCACTATGTTGTATATTCACAACCAAGCCAAGTCAACCTGAGGAAGAGTAATGAATTAAAAATATTTAGGATTCATCATCTCAAACCACTTTAACTCTAAGTCACTATGGGACCACCTGCTACCTAAGATTAGCTAACATTCACAGCATGAGCTAATGAGCATGAGTGGTCCAATTTTTTGTTTTTCCAAATTAACTCTGACCCGGTCCACACAGCCAAGCCAACTAAGCAGCAACGTTTAAAATATTATATATTCAGTATATCACAAATGGTTTAACCTCAGTTCATTACGGGACTGCTTAAGTTAGCTAACTAAGATTAGCCTAAGTGACTAATGCTCACAGCATTAGCAACACACAGTGCTACAAATATTAGCTTTTAACATTAACTGTGACTTGCGGCAGACAGCTAGCCAGCTTTAGCAGTGGTGACATTAAATTTTATATTGAGCAGATCAAAAATGGTTTAACTCCAGAGGTCACTCTGGGACTTCATGTGTTAAGTAAATGACATTAGCATTAGCACGAATGACTCATCAAATTCTGTTTATGTTAGGACTCCTTGAATGTCAAGTACAGTAAAACCATTAGAATAATTATTGTGCAAAGTTAGCATTTTTTCCCCCCAAATATAATTTCATTCTTGGGCTCAAACCAGTTTTGGTAATGCTAAAATATAAAAGTTCAATAACAGTTAAGTTAGCATGTGACATGGCAATTACTTGTGGGAGTGAAGTAAAGCATCATGGAAATGGACGTTTGATGTTTTGCTTGTTTGTTTGTAGACTCTTGTTATCACCTTATGATCATCCAATCTCTATCTGCTGATTATGAACCCATGGATCAGCAGAACTTCAATTTTATTACCAGAAGCAGACTTTCCAATTAAACCAAAGAATAGTGCTGGTTAGTCGTAGACTTGGACAAGTTGTTAAATTTAATTTATTTATTTATCGCATTGCTTATTTTTAAATGCTCAGGTATTATATTAGTATTATAGCTTTAAGTTGTATTAGATGTTTCTGTGGTGCCCTTACACTGCTCGCCACCAGCCAAACCTAAGACAACTCCCATTTTTGAGTTAATTAATTTGGCCCAAGAATATGTGAAAAAGCTCCAGTTGCTGCCCAGTCCATCCCTACAAAATATTTTTAGTGAGTGCACTTAAATCAGACCACCCTTCGCCACTCATGGATGCACTTGTCATAATCGTGTAAATGCCAACTGATTGCATTACAGACGGCTTACCAAGCACTGCCCAAACAAACTGCCCAGTTGTGTTCAATGTTTTGTCCTTTTCAGTGGTAACTCACTCAAAACCATTAATATGACTTAAAAAAACTGCCTGAAAAATGTGCCACTTTATATATATATATATATATATATATATATATATATATATATATTTAAGAAATAATACTTATTTGCTGTAACTTGAATGTAATTGTCTGATGTTTCTATTTTTGCATCTGTCTTTGTTCCTGTTCGCGTTGAGAAGACACACTCTGGTGTAGTATTTTACTTTCACGTGCGTAGCCAGTCCTGTTTCTGTCCTCTGGTGATTGGTGTTAATGAGAAAATGGTGTTATTTTGTGCTGTAGAATCTTCTCAGCCTTCTCCCTCCTTCTCTATCTCCCTATTTGTTGACAAAATGTATGCATGCTTCCGGTGTGCGATGTAGGCCAGGCTGTTGATATAGTCGTTGTTGTTAATGTGTGTCCTCTCTGTGTTTCAAAGCGTCACTGCATGCCATTTTAGATAATTCAGTCTGTAACTTTCCTGCAAATAGAAGAAAGAAACAAAAATGGAATCACTGCACACTCTGAGAATAAAGTGATTTCATATAATTTTTTTCATCGTCTTGTGTTTCTGCATTCAAACACGCTCGATGTGAAATTTTAAGAAACAGCATGATCATGGTAGCAGAGGTAGAGACATACATTTTTATGTCTGGTTTGGGGTGCACAATCACCCCCTAATTTGTGAGACTGAGACAGACGAAGACCATATTTCATTTGCATGGCATTCGTTGCAGAAGTATGTGCAGAAACCTCTGTATAATCACATGTTACTGTTTCTGTCAGTCAATCCTGTTTTTCATCTCAACATGGCTGTTGTGCTTTTTATTTTTTACCTTTTACCCCCAAAGGAATTTTAACATCTATTCAATAAAAGCAAAAAGGGCTGTAAACAGGATGCAATGTGTCATTCAAATCGTGATTGGAGGCTTGAAATTGTGTCACGGTGAGAACACTGCAGAGGCATCGCAGATAACAACTCTGAACAAATGTACAGTATATATATATATATATATATATATATATATATATATATACACATACACACACACACACACACACACAAAAATGACAGAGGAATGCTAAACCAAGCTTAGGCATGCTGATGACATTTTGACTTTGTGGCTTTAATATGACAATGAAAACAAGACTGAATTAAATTAATCAATTTTGTTGCTTTGGATTATATTATGGATTGGAGTTTTCCTTCTACCTCCATGAATCACAGTGCAAAGCTGTGTTTTATTTGCCTTCCAGTTATACCGTGTCACACAGTTCACACACTCATATACGCACAATGTATTCACAAAAATGAAAAATTTGTAGAACACAGAGCAAAGAAAAAATATATTGGATTATTAAATCCAGTTGCAAAATAATTCACAAATCATTTGTGTAAATAATAGCTGCTTAAGTGATTTTTCAATGCCCATATTGTTACTTTTGTACACTGGATTGGTCATTATGTCACATTGCTGATTATTACTTGAATCATAGGCAGATCTTGCATAAATGTTTGGTTGGAATAGTGTAACTGAATGATACTTCTGCAGGCTTTCTGGGCTCCAAACATCTTTACAAGTTTTGGCCAACAGTTTTGGTAGTCCTCAACTCACATGTGCTACAAAAATGATACAATAGCTGTTTATATGTAACATGTGTGACTGCAGTGTTATTGGAATATTACTACAGGTACTGTAGGAATCACTGACGGTGCAGCAGTTTATGAGTACTTGCACATGGTTTTTTTCTTTGCATATTCACATGAGAAACAGATACACATTACAATCACCTCTTTCCAGTAGCAATGCAACATACAGACCTGTGATGTGAGACTAAGTCAGGGTGTCCTGGAGGCCCTCATGCATCCTTTCAGAGAGTGCATCCATTTTAATTTTGTTTTTGTTTGTTTTTTAAGGTGGCTCATCCAATTCCACCCCACATGAATGTGTTTTGGAGCTACGAGTTTAAGATCTGTATGTTCCAGAGGGTGCACTTATAAACTGTAGTATGTGGAGATGGGTGAGTGTGTCATGCCTGCAGGTCTGTGTCAGCAAGTTCAAATGTGGAGTATGTGTCCATCCACATGTATGTACATTACATCTTCGCCAAGGTTCCTAGATGGCAACCACCCAGGGAGATAACTGGTTCATTCCCATTTTGATAGTAACTTTCTATCTGCTGCAGCCAGATGAAACATGGGTGCCACTTTGGCCTTCTCCAGCCTCTGGGGTCCTCAATACAGATGCAGCTGTGTGCTGGATCATGCCCAGAGAAAAGTGTTGCATGGACAAAATACCATAGCAGACATTCCCTCACAAAGCGAGCAATGCACCTCATCTGAATCTCACTAAGTAACTGTTCATTTAACACAAACACATTCCAGTGGTGCTGAAGAGGTCGAGTCATAAGCATTTAAAAAAACATTGTGAACTGAAATGTAATATTCCATTTAATTCTGAGTAATGGCTTCTCTCACACAGAAGCATAAAAGGATCAAGTATTGTGGCGGTAGAGTGTGTTATCCACAGAGATATGGCTAATGTTACCAAACACCAACAAATTATCTCAAAAGTCACAAATGGGCACGTTTAGTCCAGTTTGATTGCAACTGTTATGCCAGACATGGATTTCAGTTAGTGGCTGTTGAAGTGGGTACCTGTATTTAATCTTTTTGGGGAAAGCCTGGCAGCTTTAGTCAGGAGTCACAAGACCAGGGGCGTAGCACCAAATTCTGGGTCCTAGGTACTACCCATATTGAAGACCCCCCTCCACACACACACACTGTTATGTTCCTTTTTATTAACGCAAACACCAAATTTCTAATGCGTAGTCAAACCAGGTCTAAATCATGTATACCTTAGATCACACCTGGGAGTCAGAACCCTTTTTAAAGTTGGGGGAGCAATATTGAGTTGGGGGGTCTGGGAGACCAAATTGCGTCTCCCAGACCCCCCAACTCAATATAGCTAGCTTTCAAACTCACCTCTCTTTTCAAAGAATTTGGTTAGCGGCTGCTTTCCCTCATTTAGTTTTCTTTCCCTGTCCTTTTTTTCTCTTCTTTTTTGAAATCCTTTTGATTTTGACTTTGATTTTTTAGGAAAGACATTTTATTTCAGCCTAAACACTAGGGCTGCAACTAACGATTATTTTAGTAATCAATTCATCGGTCGATTATTTTTTCGATTAATTGTTTTGGGGGGGGTTTTTTATTTGCATGTGAGTTTTTCCATTATTTCTTTAGTAGAGAAGCTTGAATCTTCGACTGGACTGGGTTGCTTGACGCGAGGACGTTTCACTTCAAATCACAGAAGCTTCCTCAGCTAAAATACTTGCTCTGATAGTCTGACTTCTGTCTCAAAGTCAGACGACTATTATTTCTTTAAGTGAGTTATTATTAAAAGGCCTTCATCACGCAACATCAATGTTTGCGCTTGTAACAAAGTTATGTTATATTCTCATCAAAAACATACCTGGAGTAGTGTTTGTTTTATTTTGCACATACATACATCCAGGGCCGGCCCAAGCCTTTATGGGGCCTTAAGCAGAATTTCATTTGGGGGCCCCCCTACCATCACCTCAGCACCAGATGCCTCATTATTCCATAGGCTACACTGTTATGTGTGTAACGTACCCACAGTCATTAGCATTATTTGTAATTAATTATCTTACATCATACAGGTGTCATTCTTGTTTTTAACCTTAAAGGGGTAGCAAACTCATATATTTTAATTAACTTCTATATACAGAGTGATGTATAAGTATGGCTCATTAATTTAACTATTTGAAAGTAACATCAGCAGGCAGGAGACTGCATTTATAGTAAACACGTTAAATTGTTTAATTTCTTTCAGATGTGCAATGGTGTGCAAAATGTTCAATATCCAAATACAAAATAGAATCAAATGACATTCAAATTATCTTACAGAAAAATAAAGTTGTAATAAAAATTAAATACTTAAATAATAAATACAATACTTAAATAATCTCCAAAATGAACATAGAAATCCACAACATAACATTTGTGCATAGCAATACACAAACATTACACTGGGGGCTATTGCTTTAACTTTGGCCTGCAAACCATTGAGAGCTGAGCTACTTTTCCCACCTTTTGCACCAAATTAATCTGAGGAGTTGATCTGCCCTGCTGTTTAAGTTTTTCTTCGTAAGGAAGACTATCAAATGGCTTCGCCAAAATCCGGTCCACAACATTCAAATTGTCTGCCATTATGTGCAGCTTGCTACCTAGCTAGCTCGCTAGCTGGGATTGGCGCGAGGCTAATGTGAAGTGTGTCCGCCTGTGAGTGCGTTGTGACGGTGGAGATGCTCAGCAGCAACCGCTGCTCGGTAGGGACAGAAACTGCGATAGAAGTCAGAAAGAGTGATAGAAGTCAGTCTCCAAACACAAGCAGCTACAAAAAAAACACACCAGAAATAGAAGCTCGATTTGTCGCTAGTCGTTTTTAACAAAGAAAATACCGCTAAGAGGATTAGGAAAGTCTCCAGTTCAACTCAGAACAGAATGAAAATTAAAAAATGCTCCCACGGATGTTTACACCAAAAGATCGCTGATTCGCTCATTTCGCTGTCAATCAAAAAGGTATTCGACCTCAAACAGATCATCCAATCATCATGCAGAAGCTGAGCGTCCGGGCCAGCCGAGGCCAGCCCACTGCCCCATAGACCCCCAGACACGCTGAGCGTCCGATGGGCGGGACAAAGCCCAGCATTTATCCAATGACTCGTCTCGTTTCGCTGGACGCTCAGCGTCCACACTGTTTAAAGCACTGTGAAGCTGCAGGTTTGAGTGAGAGGAAAGCCACGTCGTTACCAGTGATAAGACGCTGATTCTGAACAAAGGTTGAGCGCGTTGCAGCGCATATTTAGTCAATGACGTACACACAACAGTATATATTTGATCACTTATTTTTTGACATTTTAGGGGAAGCTGAGCTTCTCTTGCAGTCTTAGAGCAATCGCCTCTGACTTTAAGACACCTAAAGCACTTTACACTAAACGAACGGATCATTTCGCAAATAATGACAACAAAAATTGTAATATTGCAAACCTACTTTTGTCTTGTTGTTTTTTCTCGTCTTCCAACTTCTTCTTTTTTCTTTTCTCCGCTCCGGAGGGATAATTTCTTTTCTGAGACATGACTTGCACTCACTTCGTTCCTCATGATTAGTCATCGACCACCTGACCCAAGCGGTGCATCTAAATTTGCCCAACGGTGGCAGCAGCCAACAGGAGGCATCAATTAACCTAATATTGGTAACATATTACAGCAAGAGTCCACAAAAGTATTTTAAAGGCCTGACTAGAGTGTAATATGTAATCTTTAAAAACATATTTTCATGAAAAAAGACACAAATGTGCAGTTAAGTGCATTTAATTTTTTTTCTTGTGTAAAAACACAGATGTGGTTTGACCGAAACAAATTGTCATTAAACTTAAATAAAACAGGGGTGAAGTTGAGGTTGAAGAGTCACTAGGTGTTCACAGGAAAGTTATTTCTATTTCTATATTTATTTATTTATTTCTGTTCATTGTCAGTTGGATTGATCTTTTCTGTTGTGTTTAATCAGGTTGTTTTGTTTCTTTCTCTAAAATTGTATTGTACCATTACTGGTTATTATTACTATTATTGCTGTTGCTATTTTTCCTAATATATAAATAAAAAAATTAATTAAAAAAATATTACAATTTGTAATACATTTGACTCTTTTATGCCAACAAAAGCTGAGCCATGAATTAAACAGAAAACAAATGTGCTGACAGCTGCAACAGCTTAATGCTAATTTTAACATTGAAAACGCCATAGACATGCTAACACGTTAGCATCGGTCCCGTTTTTAAGTTATAAAATAACTGTTTCAGAAGACCATAACAAGTCAGATTAACATAAAAAGGTAAGTATTACTCACAGACATATGCCTTTTGGGGGGGGTTAGTGGGAAAAAATTAAGATAAAGCAAAATTAAAAAAAAAAATGAATCGACAAAGCAGCAGATCTAAGCACTGCTTCAATCTGCGAATCACTGCTTCGATTGGTTCAAGGTTCAAAGCAAAGCCACTCTGCAGAAATGATTGATTTATATGGAAGAAACGAAACATTTGCAGTAAAACAAAGTTATTTAACAACTAATCGATGACTAAAATAGTTGACAACTATTTTAATAATCGATTAAATCAATTAGCCGTTTCAGCACTACTAAACACCTCTTTCTGTCAGATCACGTTTGGGGTGTGTATGTGTGTGGGGGGGGGGGGGGGTCACCTGTGCGCCTGGACTAAACCATTGTACAACTGTGCAAGGGTGGGAAGGGCCCTCAGAGATCTTTCATTATTGCTACAGCAGAATTATGTTTTGCAACATTTACACATTCATTCTAATTATATTCTTTTACAACATGAATTGTATGGACATTAATAACATGCAACACAAAAATGTATTAATGCCAGTTTTTTGTGGGGCCCCCCATGCTCTGGGGCCTAGGTACATAGTACCCTTTACCCCCACCAGTCCGACGCCCCTGCACAAGACAATAGTACAGTTGGAAGGCGATGCTTGCAGTGTAGACCTGACAGATGGGAGTCTTTATACTACTCCTTGCAGCATTTGGTGGTCTTTCGTTACATTAAACAAGCACTTATCAGCGCCTCAAATTAGATTATACGACATCCTGTTTACTGGGTTGGAAAAACTGACATTTTTACTTATTTTAATGGTGTGCACTCATGATGGAGAAACAACAGCCTCGATCTCATTGGACGGATATTATTATATTAAGACAATGACAAAGAATTTTGGTATTTTATAGATGTTGTGATACAGTTTTCATTGCTGTTGGTGACTTGTCTGTATTCATGAAATAATGTATATAAAGTTCAACACAAGTCTGATAGAACAAAATCAGTGAATACACAAGACTAGCGTGGCTGTTCAAGTGTCTCAGTCTTAAAGTTACAATATTCATCATCATTGTCATTCATGGAGGCTTTTGACTCTTTTAGACTCCTCACACAGTCTGACAGATGAATTGTGCTGGTGCCATTACGGTTAGCCTGCAGAACTGTCCATGTATAAGGGCACCTATTTACTTAGTCCAGTGGCAGATCTACATGGGGGGTTGAAGGGGTTGCAGCCCCCTTTAAGCCGCTGACCAAAGCTGCGATTAAATATGGGAAAGGTTTTCCATAAACAAAGTCTGATGAATAAATCATGCAGAATTAGTTATCACCGTGAACACCTGAGCTCATCTGACTGAAATCACAGTTCGTTGAAATTTCCAGTGTTTAAAATAAAAACTGTGGATTAAAAGGACGATCAAAGAGTCTGTTTTTAGTTTCCCAGAATGCAGGAAAAAGGCTGTAGATTTTTAAAATTTTGCTGAGGGTATACCCTTGCCCTCCTAGCATACTAAAAAAACTGACTCATTGGATTGGATTTCCATGTAATAAATATGTGTAGTCCCAACTAAATTAAAAATTTTCTTGCATTTATGTGTTTTATTTGAGCTGGGGCTACATATATGTATTAGATGGAAATCCTGCACATAACTGAATTGAATTCATCCAATGAGTAATTTTTTTTAGTGCAGAGGTGAAGCATACACCAACCAAATCACAAGCCCCCCCCCCCATCACCAGAAGATGGATCCGCCCCTGTAATAGTCTTCAAATCATGTATTGTTTAACCAAAACTGCAGTCAACTGGAGAGATCAATGTGGAAGACTGTCTACGAAATCAGTATACCAAAGAGCAATGATAAAGTTTCACTTTTTGGTGCCTCTTTCCTGCAGTGTGAGATCACAGGTATTCAGTTCTCGCTTCCAGTAGGTGATTTCTCAGGATAAGGATAACACACTCACATTATGCCACACTAAAATTGAGATGAAAACACAACCTGTGCTTCCACATACAGAAAACTGAGCGACACTTTGACAGATCTCTGTTTGTGTCATTACTCCCACATATCCCTTTTTTTCCGTGGAGCTCCACAAAGGCAGCAGACACACTTTCTGTTTGTGGTAGAACTCTGGATTCTCTCGGGGTTTCACTGTGTATGCGGCTGCCTTGATTCCACTTTAAGCTTTTGAGCACACACAAGAATCTTCACTTATTTACACAGAGAGTCCACAAGTCCCCCTGCAGGAAATTGAGGTAGGAATCAATTCTATTAGTATTCATGCTCTGAAGTAGCCTTTTCAGATGAAGCTGCCTTTCTGTGCTGTAAACAGCACTCAGGCTGCAGGGGAGCCACGGAGCCACCGGGGTCTTGTCGATCTGCTGCCGTCAGCATCAATTAACAGCTCTCTCCTGAAAACCACCAGCCAAATAAATCAGCCAGTGTGTCCAGACGACAAATGGAAACGCTCGTCACTGACCGGGAAGAGGAAATGCTGTTGGAAGACTCTAAGAATAATAAATTCATAGAATATAATATTGGGACATGAAACAGACTGAAGATCAGAGTTGTGCTCGGGCCAATTCTCAGCAATTTGGCATCTTGAATGACAATCAGAGTCCATGTTGCAGAAGTTAAAACGGTGAGAAGATTTTGATTCTTAGGCAACTCTGCCTTGACTGAAGGATCATCTCTACAAATGATATTCTTGAAATCTGATTTTTGAGATGCTACCCACTCACACACATACCAGTCACATCCCATGTGTATCTTTTTTTTTAGCAGATAAGGAACTGGCCTGCAAATATGTAGACCTGGGTTTGAATCCTGTTTATACAACTTGTTGTTGTTCTTGGACAAAATACTTAATCTGCATCGTCTGAGGTCATTCAGCTCTAAATGGGTGGATTGGACTGTAAATCGGTGTCGCTGGCCAAACAGCTCTCCTAAAAAAATCAGTACCCCCTGCCTTCACTGCGCATGCGTCATTTCGGAGAGTCCGCAGGGATTCACGGTTTATCGCCTCATTTCTGCTTCAAACTGCCTCCAGTCATCATCTATCTCAGAGACAGATATCTGAAGCTTTTGTACAACAATAATTTCCACATAAATTCAGCATTATTTCATAATAAAAGATAGGGGAGCAATCAGAGCATGACAGCAGCCCGTCTGAGTCTAACTCTCCGAGTCTTACTCTCTACACCCAAAGTGATCAAAGGGAATAATGTGATTATTAGCCATCAGAGGACAAAGCAAAACCTCTTGAATCATTCTAAAGTCAGTTTTAAGCAGAAACAAGGTAATAATCAATAATTTTAGTGAGGACTAAAATTTACTGAGGTAAAAAGTCAGCTGTATAAAAGTTTTTGCTTCTACCTACACCCTTTTGGTTACTTAGGTTAAGTGAGAAATCAGTTTTATTTTGTTTTATTTTGAACTGCAAGGTTTCTCTTTTTTTTCTTTGTACCAAAATAAAAATTATTCATTCATTATCAGTGAATCACTGCTGACACCCCAAAATGACACATGCGCAGTGAAAGCAGGGAGACTGATATTTAGGGGGGGCCATTCAGTCTGCGACACTGGCTTTGACTGGGGAAGTAACCTGTGTTGGATTGGTGTCCCATTCAGGGGGTACACTGTCATCCACTTAACACTTCAGAATCTGGAGATAAGCACCTGCACCAATTGGCCTCTGGGCCTAAACACAAACACATTGAGTGACCTAAAGCAACGACTTGATGACTTTGATATTTAAAGAACTATCTGATTGAAGTCTGTGCCATCAGGGAACATTCATCTATGTTTGGGTTATGGTTATCATTAAGGCCATGGTTAGGGTTGGCTTTCCCCCACATCACAGTGACGCAAAGGGGTTACCCAACTTATCACATATTGATGCTCTGTCACAACGAACCTTTTGCATCAAAATGTGATGACCTCTGAGTGAGAATGTGTTGGGAAGGGATGCCAAGATACACCTATATACCACCAGGATGCAGCAGATAGATGGCTAGTTTCGGTAGGTGGAGATGAACCTCTTGTCTGCCTGGATGGTTACCATCCAAGGCCCAAGGTGGTTCCATAGTGTGGTGCACGATGCAAGGTGTGGCACCAGTGCATGGTCCCAAATCTGGCCTGGTCTGCACATTGGTATAATACCACATCAGTTTCCACTAACGTGGTTTTGTACTGATGACTGAAAATCTAAATATTAAAACAACTTCCAAATTGTTGCTGCACAAATTGATGTGTCAAAGGTCTATCAAAGCTGAACTCTGAAAACATCTGAGGTTTTGCTTTTTTGTGGTGGTTGGCCAGCTATATTTGCTTCTCCTTCGTAAGTAAACTTATTATTCATGTTGGAACAAAATTATTTCTAAAAGGGCCCATTCACACTGTGACTTGAAATGGCCGACGCTGGCCCATGTAGCAGATTCTCAAAAATGTCTGAAACTCTGGCAAATGCTGACTCCAGCAGTCCAAATTTCTTGTCTTCAACAAAGGTCAGCTTAGCTCATGAGAGGGCGACATTGTACTGGCAGAGCTTGAAATTTGGTGACAGTCAACTGACTTACTGTAAGACGTAGTTCAACTTTCACATCAGAGTGCCCTTTGGCACCAGCTTGGCTGAGCTGATTGTCAATTCAATGTTTCAGACATCACATGATGTAGCCTAAAACCAAACTCACTTGCTCGTGGTGCATTGGCAAGACAGGTTCAACATATTCCTTCAGATTTCTGCATATTTCTTCATGCTCAAGGATACAGTCAAGTCTCCGATGTTGGCTGGCAGAGCCTAATGGAGCAATAATGACGTACTAGCCGAGGTGATGTAGTGGTAGCGGAGTTCAACTCGTGCCAGCATTTTAGCATGAACATCAAAGATTTTAAGCATGTTGAAAATCTTTGTGGGACCACAACGAACACCAGCATTGCCTGACAAATGTCAGATTAGCGTAAATGTCGGGCTAATCATCAAAGTGTGAATGCACCCTAAAGGACAGTTTTGTGAGAAAACCATTCTAGTATCTATACGTAGTGTTTGATTCTGCATTTTGTCACCCAACATAAGAATCAACAGTCAGCCTCCACTGAGCACAACAGTTACTGTAAATGCCACATTAACCCATTTTAGAAGGAAATGGCCTGCATTAATATTGCAATTTTCTAACACACATACATCACACTGCTGCTATGGAGAATGACCAACTGTGCACTCAGAGCAATTTAGGAGAATAAGAACTTTGCCCAATGATCCTTAATCTTTTTCCTATTTGATGGGGTATTGAACCACAGATCTTCTAGTCACAAACCCACTTCTCTCTATCCTCAAGGCTATCACTTCTCCAGAATGTCTGCAAAAGTCAATTATCTCAATTTTGTGTTGAATTGCTCCAGAATTGCTGCAGAATAATTGCTAATATGAGATTTAAAAGCACCTCGTAAATGTGAAACGAAATTAAAACTCTTTGAACGTCTTACAACCCCAATTCCAGTGAAGTTGGGACATTGTGCAAAAGGTAAATAAAAACAGAATACAATGATTTGCAAATCCTTTTCAACCTATATTCAATTGAATACACCACAAAGACAAGATATTTAATGTTCAAACTGATAAACTTTATTGTTTTTTGTGCAAATACAGTGGGGTAAAAAGTATTTAGTCAGCCCCTGATTGTGCAAATTCTCCTACTTAGAAAGATGAGAGAGGTCTGTAATTTTTATCATAGGTACACTTCAACTATGAGAGACAAAATGAGAAAAAATTCAGGAAATCACATTGTAGGACTTTTAAAGAATTTATTTGTAAATTATGGTGAAAAATAAGTATTTGGTCAATAACAAAAGTTCAACTCAATACTTTGTAACATAATCTTTGTTGGCAATTACAGAGGTCAAACGTTTCGCATAAGTCTTCACCAGGTTTGCACACACTGTAGCTGGTATTTTGGCCCATTCCTCCATGCAGCTCTCCAGTAGAGCAGTGATGTTTTGGGGCTGTCGCTGGGCAACATGGACTTTCAACTCTGTCAACAAATTTTCTATGGGGTCGATGTCTGGAGACTGGCTTGGCCACTCCAGGACCTTGAAATGCTTTATACGGAGCCACTCCTTCATTGCCTGAGCGGTGTGTTTGGGATCATTGTCATGCTGGAAGACCCAGCCACATTGCAGCTTCAGTGCTCTCACTGATGGAAGGAGGTTTTGGTTTAAAATCTCACAATACATGGCCACATTCATTCTTTCCTTAACACGGATCAGTCGTCCTGTCCCCTTTGCAGAATAACAGCCCCAAATCTTGATGTTTCCACCCCCATGCTTCACAGTAGATAGGTGTAGCCTTTGTTGCTTTGGTCCCAGCTCTCTGCAGGTCATTCATCAGGCCCCTCCGTGTAGTTCTGGGATTTTTGCTAACCGTTCTCATGACCATTTTGACCCCACTGGATGGCATCTTGTGTGGAGCCCCAGATCGAGGGAGATTATCAGTGGCCTTGTATGTCTTCCATTTTCTTACAATTGCTCCCACAGTTGATTTATTCACACCAACCTGCTTGACTATTGTAGATTCACTCTTCCCACCCTGGTGCACATCTACAGTTTTCTTCCTGGTGTCCTTCGACAGCTCTTTGGTCTTGGCCATGGTTGAGTTTGGAGTCTGACTGTTTGAGGCTGTGGACAGGTGTCTTTTATGTAGATAATGAGTTCAAACAGATGCCAGTAATACAGGTAATGAATGGAGGACAGAAGAGCTTCTTAAAGAAGAAGTTACAGCTCTGTGAGAGCCAGAAATCTTGCTTGTTTGTGGGTGACCAAATACTTATTTTTTACCATAATTTACAAATAAATTCAAATCCTACAATTTGATTTCCTGGATTTTTTTTTCTCATTTTGTCTCTCATAGTTGAAGTGTACCTATGATGAAAATTACAGACCTCTCTCATCTTTCTAAGTCAGAGAACTTGCACAATCAGGGGCTGGCTAAATACTTTTTTGCCCCACTGTATTTGCTCATTTTGAAATGGATGCCTGCAACACGTTTCAAAAAAGCTGGGACAGTGGTATGTTTACCACTGTGTTACATCACCTTTCCTTCTAATAACACTCAATAAGCGTTTGGGAACTGAGGACACTAATTGTGAGTGTCATGATTGGGTATAAAAGGAGCATCCCCAAAAGTCAGCCATTCACAAGCAAAGATGGGGTGAGGATCACCACTTTGTGAACAACTGCATGAAAAAATAGTCTCACAGTTTAAGAACAATGTTTCTCAACATTCATATGAAAGGAATTTAGGGATTCCATCATCTACAGTCCATAATATAATCAGAAGATTCAGAAAATCTGGAGACCTTTCTACACGTAAGTGGCAAAGCCGAAAACCAACATTGAATGCCGTGACCTTCAATCCCTCAGGCGGGACTGCATTAAAAACTGACATTATTTTGTAAAGGATCTTACTGCGTGGGCTTAGGAACACTTCAGAAAACCATTGTTAGTTACCACAGTTCGTCGCTACATCTACAAGTGCAAGTTAAAACTCTACCATGCAAAGCGAAAGCCATACATCAATAACACCAAGAAATGCCGCCACCTTCTCTAGGCCCGATCTCATTCGAAATGGACAGACGCAAAGTGGAAAAGTGTGCTGTGGTCTGATGAGTCCACATTTCAAATTGCTTTTGGAAATCATGGACGTCTTGTCCTCTGGACCAAAGAGGAAAAAGACCATCCAGATTGTTGCCAGCGCAAAGTTCAAAAGCGAGCATCTGTGATGGTATGGAGGTGTGTTAGTTCCCATGGCATGGGTAACTTATACATCTGTGATGGCACCATCAATGCTGAAAGGTACATCCAGGTTTTGGAGCAACACATGCTGCCATCCAAGCAACGTCTTTTTCAGGGATGTCCCTGCTTATTTCACCAAGACAATGCCAAGCCACATTCTGCACGTGTTACAACAGCGTGGCTTCGTAGTAAAAGAGTGCGGGTACTAGACTGGCCTGCCTGCAGTCCAGACCTGTCGTCCATTGAAAATGTGTGGCGCATTATGAAGCGCCAAATGTGACCACGGAGACCCCGGACTGTTGAACAACTGAAGTCGTACATCAAGCAAGAATGGGAAAGAATTCCACCTACAAAGCTTCAACAATTAGTGTCCTCAGTTCCCAAATGCTTATTGAGTGTTGTTAGAAGGAAAGGTGATGTAACACAATGGTAAATATACCACTGTCCCAGCTTTTTTGAAACATGTTGCAGGCATCCATTTCAAAATGGAGCAAATATTTGCACAAAAACAATGAAGTGTATCAGTTTGAACATTAAATATCTTGTCTTTGTGGTGTATTCAGTTGAATATAGGTTGAAGAGGATTTGCAAATCATTATATTCTATTTTTATTTACATTTTACACAACGTCCCAACTTCATTGGAATTGGGGTTGTAAACTGCAGCCTGGACTTTGCTAGACATCTATACGGCCCAAAAGTAACACATAAATCAGTATATTCAAACATCCTTTCCATGTGCATGCAGAGTCTTGGCTGTAGATGGAAATAAAATGTTCTGATCAAAAGCGTGCACAATGTGACCTTAAAGTGGGAATGCAAAATATTGTCTGTTTGGCTCAGTGTAGAACAACTTAAGGCATTTAATTTCAGTGTGCAACTCCAAAGGGACATATCTCAATTTCAAAGGAGTGGACAAAGGGCTTTTAGAAAGTTCAGAAGCAGCACTATTGACCTCAATTACTGAACATTTCTCCTGCGAGTCTCCAGTGTTGGCATATATGATGTTAAGCCTGTGTTCCACAAATGCCCAACTACCTTGCAGATGCCTGCATTATGTATCAAACTTCCTCTGCAAATAGACCATTGGTATAAATACTGCATGTTCTTCTGTAAGGAAGTGAGGGAGTAAACAGGATGCTTTGCACAGTCTACGGATAAATATGGCTGTTTTTATAAAGGCAGGTATGTGTTGCCTCTTTCCTCTGCAGAAGATTTGGCTAAGTTGTGGATTGTCTAAATTAATTTTAATTGTGCAGTCTTCTTGAAACAACAGGACTGGAAGCTTGGTGACATTCATCTCTGTGGATCTATTGCAGCTCTTGTCAGTGTGGCACTAATCATCACACCAGGTCGGCTGAAAAGTTGTGGCCCCAAAGATATTATTTCAAAAACAAGAAAGATACTCATGTGAATTGTATATCTGCTTAAAGGTTGGCATGTTCTCTGCCAGGGAGTGTCATTACTTTTCCACATAGTCACCTTCCCTTTCCACACACTCCAACGCCGGGCAGGTTTTTGCATCCCGGTCATTGTGTCCAGTTATTTTTTGTGCAGAAACCTTTTCTTACCAGAAAACCTCTCAGTTCTGAGTTGCTCATAAGTAAAAATGTATTAGTTTCTTGTGCACCCAGCTGTTAAAGGCAATGATGGGTGAAATTCTAATTTGTTTCATGTTATACCCAAAACAAACCCTACTGCACCCTACTTTGCACTCAGATTATGTAAATACTGTAATTGTCTATTCACACTATGACATGAAGTGGCTGACTCTGCCCAGCGTAGCAGATTCTCAAAAATCTCTATGAAACCCAGAGAAGGCACAATGCAGGGGCCCAAATTTCCTGTCTTGGATGCAGGTTGACACAGCTCAGCAAAGGGCAACAGTGTACTTGTGGAGTTCAATATTTATCAACAGTCCACTGACTTACTATAGGACTTAAGTCAACTTTTGCCGTTGGAGAGCGGATGCATTGTTAATGCACTCTGTGGAGGAATAGTATAACGGAGGTCATCAAGAGTCGCTGTGCAATAGTAGTCAGTAAAACTCACTCCCCAGCAGCTAAAAGAATTCTCTGGCCATAAGGCTAGAGCCCTAGGTTTTTAGTCATCTGGTTAGCCTATCTGCCTCCCATGCCGAAGATCGTGAGTTTGTGTCCTGAGGGGAGCAAGTGGAAGGAGTCAAAGAACACAACACAAATAAAGCCGCTATAGTAGCATAGCCGATCGTTGACTCAACATTTGTGA
The DNA here is from genome assembly GCF_902500255.1 of Thalassophryne amazonica. Lineage (NCBI taxonomy): Eukaryota > Metazoa > Chordata > Actinopteri > Batrachoidiformes > Batrachoididae > Thalassophryne > Thalassophryne amazonica. Next base: position 76,293,019 of record NC_047113.1, on the reverse strand, counting down.
TGTCACATGAGGTAGCCTATATAAACTTGACATAACTCTGCAATAGTGTCACTTGCTACTGGTACATTCTTGAGACAGGTTCTACATATTTCTACATACGCATGTCTTCATGCCCAAGGGATCAAGAAGACCTGGTTGTGATAAAATGAAGGGAGGTCTTGGGACCTGCTGCAGCCTCACAGTCATTGGGTTACAAGCCATCTGTCAGGATTTCCCTCAGAGCCTGGTTTTAACTCTGTTTTATCAGTGTCATGTGTTAGTTTCTCCACTAAATGGCGCCCTCATTTTTTCACACCTGGATCAGATGAGTGACTGATTACTGATAGACTATTTAAACCCTGACTTTCTGTTCATGTATTGCCAGATACTTGTGTGTCATGTTTGTCTGTTGCCTTGCTTACCTCATTTTGCCTCGCCAGCTTCCAGAGCCAACTTCGTTGATCCAGGCAGACCCCAAGAGCATCTAACCTGAATGCCACCCTGTGACCTTGACTGCATCTTCCAGCTGTGTGCTTAAGACGCTGAAGCGTCCCACAGCAATAGTTCAGGTAACCTGGCCTCCCCTCTAATTCCCATATTAGAGAGAACTGTCTTTTCCTGATGTTCCAGACGATTCCTGTACAACTCCCGAGTGGACTTGGATCCTGGCTCTGACTACCTGCACAGCAACATCACTTTGGAACTCCTGTTGTGTGGGCCGCTGAAGAGGAGGTACTGCTGGCCCACCACCACCAGATGGCGCCCTGCTTGAAGTGCGGGCTTCAAGCACTAGAGGGCGTCATAGCAACCGGGAGTGACAGCTGTCACTCGTCATCAGCACCAGCTGTCACTCATCCATATCACATCACCATCACCATAAAGGCCGGACTGCAACTCCACCTCCCCGCCGAGAAATCAGCTACCTTTCTCTGCTGTACTGAAAACTGTGTCATAGTCTGAACTCTTTTTGCAGCCGCTTTCCTGTGGTGTTGCCTTATCTGCTGGATTGGCGTTTGGTGTGAACAGCGACGGCTTCGCTTCACACCCCAACCAGATAAGTGGTTAGACAGGAGCTGCACGAGTGTGTTATTGGAGGTGGAGGTTCTCCCTCCCTAAGGAACACAGACTGTGGGATTACTGAGTGTGCGTACTCACACTCACCTGTGCTGTTTTTGTTCTCTGCCAGCAGTGCCAGGTCTGACAGCTGGAGACGGTGGCCACCTGGGGACCCAGGACTTGGCGGCTCCGGTGTTCTTCAGATCCGTTGGCGGTGAAGGCCGTGTGGGGATCCGGCTCGGTTCTGGACGGGCGTCTCCTATCCTCAAGCCTGCCCACACGTCACTCAAGGTATAATTGACTGTAGTTCCAAACCTGTTATTGTCTGTATTCCGTTGTGCACAATTTACAATATTAAATTGTTACTGTTTGGCTTATCCATTGCCCGTTCATTTGCGCCCCCTGTTGTGGGTCCGTGTTCCTACACATTCACAACAACTTCCTCCCTCTTGGCACAGAACATGTCTCGAATACACGCCAGTTAAGTTCCTCCTCATCTCAGTGAGATCCCATTCTAACCCGTCCCTGTTTGTGACTGTGCTGTGATAAAGAACTGTTCCAAGAACTCTTCCTAAGAACCGCATGAATTCTGATATCAAACAATTGAAAACCCAGCTGTATCAAGTCCTGCTTAATTGGTACTGTTACAACATGCAGCACTTGACCTCTGACCTTTGGATACAACTTATGAACTATGAACAATTCCTGAACAGAGAACTTTATTTCTTAAGAAGAGAACTTTATTTCCTGACCCCTGAAACAACCTGTGTTAAACCTTTTATGAACTGTGACTGTTTTGAGGCTCCAGCGTTACGAGTGCAATCACTCACCCTGTGTGTCTCCCATTGTTCCTGGTCTTTCAGGCAAGCGTTCCACCTGGTCCTGAACCCCGAAACCTTAGTTGATATTATCCTTCAAGACTGGCTCGGGATCCTGCAGCTCCCTCATTTCACCACCAGGAGGCGGGCTATCTCTCCACACTGCAGGCACCCGAGCAGCACCTTTACTTTACTTTATTATAAATACATATATTTTCCTTTGTACTCTCCTCCGTGTCCAGCTTCCTGCATTTGGGTCCATTGCCTGTAATGGTTCTGTTCCACCCGAACCTCTAAGCATAACATCATCACCTCCTCAGCTTGCTTTCATTGTTGAGGACCTCTTGTTACACCAGGGCACCATTAGCCATTGCGTGTTCAAGATTCCTATTGGGCCTTCATGGTTGCTGTAGCGTTCATGGAGGACATAAGTTCCCCAGAGTATTTCACCCCAACAGGCAGTCCTCAACATGAAAAATAAAAAACGTTAAAGCCATAGGAAATGTGTCCCTTTTGGGCTACTATCTCAAATATGGTGGCCTCCAAGTTAGGGTCCACAGATATGAAGGGTTCATTACAACCTCACAAAAACATTGATTCAGTGTTGCAGATAATTAATTATACACTAATGAACAGATGGTTATGAATGCTATATTCCATTTCTGCTAATAAATGTCCTTAAATCCTACACACTATAGCTTTAAGACACCTGGTATCTTTAGCTTACTTGAAAGGTTTATAAAATAACCTTCAAGTAAAATTCACCATAACAGTAAAAAGTTTTTCAGTGTTCAGAAACAGGTCCATTTTGTACATTTTAAAAACCGGATTATTTTTCTCAGCACCACATCTTTACTTCCAAATTAAATATTACAGTAATTTTTTTTCCCCACTTCGAAGCCTTCGTTTGCAGAAAGTGCTCTGTTGGATGAAACTCTGCTGAGCCGCTAAATTGAACTGCCAAATATGTGTGGAAATTTGATGAGAGGGTAAAGCTCTTAACCTGACATCTGCATTTTGACTCTGAAGTGGCTCTAACACAGAGAGTTGCGTTAAATATTAAGACACACCTTCGACTGTTTTCTTTGGCTGTGTATAGCACTGACAAAAAAGGGGGAAAAAGCTCATCTAAGACAAAAGAGCATTCTGGTTCCAAATTGAATCTCTGAGATATTACTGAAAAAGAAACATTGAGCTCAATTTCCCCATTTCCTCTCATCCAGGCCTGGGTTGTGACTGCTTGAAACAATAAGGTTTCCTGCTACATGTAATTGGGCTTCTGGATGGATCAAATTTAATTTACGCCACTCATTTGTTCCACAGTCAGGAGATAGTGTGGATTTTATGCAGAAGGGCCCTGGGCTGCTTCAAGCAAATGTGCAGCTTTGAAATGAAAATGCTGACTTTTGTCTGAGAAGCTCCGAGCACCTCGTGGCGTTCTACTGAAGTTTAAAATCAGTGGTCATTTAGTGTAGTTCATCATCTTTGTCTGAGTTTGATATTCTAAAGAGCTGTTGTGATAAAATGAGGGAATTTATAATGTTCTGTAACTTTGCTGTAGGCGGTTATGCAACAGAATTTCACAGTTCAGATTCAGTATAATTTTATAGTCTCTGGGTCACAGTGGCGGCTGCAGAGTTTTTATCTTGGGGTGGGGAGCATCATTATTCAGTGGTGGGTCAACAAAATTTGTCGTAAATGTTGAAAGGGGAGAGTTATTGGCCCCAGGCAGGGGAGTTTAAGTATCTTGGGGTCTTGTTCATGGGTGGGGGTAAGTTGGAGCGTGAGATCAATAGACGGATTGGGGCAGCGTCTGATTTTTGACAGATGCTGTACCGGACTGTCACGATGAAGAAAGAGCTGAGCTGGAAGGTGAGACCCTCAATTTGCAAGTCAATCTACGCTCCTTTCCTCATCTGTGGTTGTGAACTTTGGGTAATGACCAAAAGAATAAGCTCACAGATACAAGCGGCAGAAATGAGATTCCCTCGTTGGGTATCTGGGCTTACACTCCTGGACAGGGTCAGAAGCTCGATGATTCGGGAAGGATTCGGAGTAGAGCTGCTGTTTCTTTGCATCAAAAGGAGCAAGCTGAGGTGGTTCGGAGTAGAGGCTGGCATTTTTTCGGGAATCCCACGGGTCACGGGATTCCCGTGGTATTCCCAAGGGATGGGAGTCAATTTTGCTATTTATCACGTGATTGGGATGGTACGGGATTAAATGTTCATGGGAGCAGACAGGAGCGGGAACCAAAGTTTTAGGCAGCGAGCTGTCCTGCCGTCATGTGAGCGGTCAGTTTTCGAAAAAGACACTGAAAAAAATAGCGGATGGCTTTATACAATTATAGACTTTTGATGAGGTGTACCTGTGATTATGCAGTCAAGGCCTCGGTGAACCCCATCCTGACCAGGGTACACCGAAATTTCGGGTACACCGAAATTAAGTCTATAACTGTTTTATTATATGGTAAACAAGAAAATTGGGAGTTTGTCAAACATACTAAAACTGAAAAATCAATCTCAAGTTTCAGGTCTTTATTATTACTGTCATACTGCACCAACAGGTCCAAAATACTTCATGAGCACAATCTCTAAAGCCCCTTTCACACCGGGGCTGCCTCGAGCTTCCTGTGGTGTCATGACGTCGCAGGAATGTCTGCGTCAGGTGCGCGCAGCAGGGGGCAGAGAGGAGGTGAGAACGCAGCCTGCAGGTTCTCTGCACAGAGGAATCAGAGTGCAGACAGACTGTGCACTCTGATTTATCTTCTAGTTTATATTTCTGCTGAGTTCTGTTATAGTTTATCTTTCCTACTTTGACCGCGAGATGCAGGTGCGAATGAACTGTCTGTGAGTAAATGTGGAGATGTCTGGAGTTATACTTGATGTGGACATGTCCTGTCAATCAGTCTGTGAGCAGGACTTTTATGGACTGTATTTAAACACATTTGTGAGAGAAGACCGAGGAGCTGCTGCAGCCAGCAGCGTTTTTTTTTCTGTGCCCTTAGTTTTTACTGCATTGTGTACACAGCATCGTCATGACGACGCACGACACAACTCAAAGCGGGCCAAAGTAGGCGTTGTATCGTGTTATCTGATTGGATAGATTTGATAGAAGGCGTCGCTCGATTGGCTAGCACTACGCTGCATGCAAGGTGTACTCGGCTCCACCAGCAGTCAACTCAGCATGTGGTACAGCTCAGAAAGTGGCGAATGGGCCAATCAGAAGTTGGCAAAATCACATACCACATAATAATATACAATTATAGACTTTTGATGAGGTGTACCCGTGATTATGCGGACCTGGTCAGGATGGACCCCCCCCCCCACTTCCACAATTTCTCAGATAGTCACACGACTGAAGTCATGAAAGCCATCTGAATCATCCGAATGGTTTCCACCTGGCTGTCGCCCAGTTTCTGGCAAAATTTGATGCGGCGCTGCTCCAGTCGTTCCGTCTTTTTCCTTGAAATGAAAATCCGCTGAGCGCACTACACACAACCTCACACAAATGCTGCTTACCAGAAAATGAAGTTCATGCATGCGCACGAAGGTTCAAGGTTTGCTCATGCAAGCACATGTGATTCAAATCCATCAGGTTTTTGCAAAAAATAAAAAAGGTCCGATACTTTTCTAACAGACCTTGTAAACTGCCCTGTCCCAACCTTTTTTTTTTTCTTGGAAAATGCTACAGGCCTTAAATGTAGGAATGGATATATATGAACAAAAAATAAATAAATTAAAAACAAAGCTGACCACACAAAACATGAAATATGTTGGTTTCATACAGTCTGCAGTTACAGAAATAGAAGTCAAAGTAAATGTCAGGATCATTACATGTCCGCCACCATTTTGAAAAACTGTAAGACCACAGGCCATGCATTATTTATGTTTTGTGTCTTTTAGTGAAGTTTTTTTTTTTTTTTTTGGATTAAGGCAATAAGTGCCTCCATGTATTACCACAGATGAACTGTTTCTGTTGCTACATCTTCTGAATTAAAACTGCTGAACAATAAAGCCTAAAACCTAAAAGAAGGAAAAAAAAATGGGAGCGGTACAGGAGTGGGAGTCATTCTGAATGGGAGTGGGATTCATTTTACCAGGAGTGGGATGGGACAGGAATTTTTTTTTTTTTTTTTTTTTTTCTGCTCTGGCCCAGGACTGGGATGGGACAGGAATTTTTCTGTGGGAGTGGGACAGGACAGGAGTGAAAATCTACTCCTGTGTCACTCTCCAGTTCAGACATCTGATGAGGATGCCCCTGATATCCCAAGGGAGGTCTTCCAGGCACATCCAACTAGGAGGAGGTCCCCAGGGAGGACCGAGGACACGCTGGAGGTTTATATTTCCCAGCTGGCTTGGGAATGTCTTGGGATCCCCGGAAAGATTTACAGGAAACCCCTGATTTAAATAATGAATAGATAAATAGACCAAAATGACCCATAAGCTGCACAGCACAAAACAGCAAGAAAAACCTTTCGTGATGCCGGGCTTGGAGAACATTCACCCACACAGCTTTGGTTTTACAAAAGTCACCTTACAGAGTCACCAGCCGTTATTGACACTTGCCAGTAGTGAGAGTATGCACTCTCTGGTTGCATCTCTCCTTGAAAAGAGCAGGAAAAGGACTGAATCCCGACATCTGGAGAATGTTTGTACAGTGCTGCTCAGCCACTGTGCAGCTGATGAGAAATTCATGCACCTGGAGAACACCTTTCAGTGACACGTCTGCTATTTTTGCCATGTCCCATTTTGGAACAGAGCGCCTTGGCTGCCACACAGGCACCATTTTCCATCCTGATGGCCCTAATGGTAGCCTCCGGCTTGTCTTTCTGTGTCCTCTGGTGGGCAGGAGCAGCAGCAGCAACATATGAAGAATTGGAATCAATTTATTTGCCGGTGGAATGCGACATTTCTTATTGCAGTATAGTTTTGTATAGTCTGTACAGTCTGATCTATCCCTTTCAGTCACCTCTAGAGAACAATTGCTGATTGTGACCAGAGGAAAATAAATGGAGCAGACAAACAAAGTCTTTCTGTCAGCGCTGACTTTATATTTATACGGTGCACCAGGAAACTGGGTTTTTTTTTTTTTTAATTTTTTTACATATAATAAATGTGGCTCCTTTGCCCCATTTCCCCAGGTGTCACGGTGAAGAAACATCTTATTTTTCCCTGTACACAAAGCGTTTTACACAAACAGAAGCCCGGAGGAGCACATATCTCGAGTGGTGCTGTTTTAATTGGATTCCTTTGAAAGTTCAGATTAACCTTGAGGGGACCTGGGTTTTTCATTGTGGTTCGAGGCCCTGTTTGAGTCGGCCTCTCTGCGACGCTGATTAAATGATTCAAAGGAACACGATTCATCCTGTGTAGCTTTTGATCGATTCTAAATTTGTAAACAACAAATGTTGCAGAGTCAGTTCAGAGTTTTTGAAGAGCATTTGCATGCTTTTTATTGTGCATTGGAATAATAATAATATAATGCAACATTTCACTGGTGAAACCAGAGCGGTTAGGACTGTTTTTCCATCAGTTCACTTGTCTTTAGGTACCTCAGGGCAAAGTAGTGAAACGTACACAGTCATTTCTATCCCTTCCTGGGTTTCCCTGTGTTTACCATCATTGTGTTGAATTAACTCTAATAAGACTTATTTGTCCTACGATTTCAGCAGTGACATAAAAGTCTCAGGATTGTTGGCCTCTGACATCAAGAGATAACTGGGAAGAGTTTTTGGAGTCGTGAGGTCATTGGACAGAGGTGTTTGGTGATGCCAATATCTTTGCAAGAGGGGTTATACTCCAGAGAGAGGGGTGTCACTAAATTAAAACTGACTGTGGATGCAAGGGGCCAACCACTACCAGGATCAAGTGTTCTTGGATATGCCTTCACTGGACATTAGAAAGCCTTGGAAACTGTAAAGGTTTGGACAAAGTTAAGAGTTCTGAGGGATTGGGATGTTCTGTGTGGTTCCAAGGATACTCTGAACTCTGTGAAGATCACAGTTATGTTCTGTTTCATGGTGCATGGTCTTTGCTGCTTGATTGTTTGGACAGTTTGTTCATACAACTGCTAAACTATATGAGTAATTGTATCTTTATATTTCTATTGCATGGTTTGGTTTCCTTTTTATTTTTGCTGTCAGCTTTCGATTTATGATGTTGAAAAACTCTGATGGCAATAATTCTGACTCTCCTTTGATGATTGTAATCGCCTTTGATGATCGCCTTTAACTGCTATGCTGATACTTATACATGTGCTGATGACTGTTGGTAGTCTTATCCACATAAAATCCTTAGAAGATTGTATCAGTGAGAAGTTGGTTGTCTAGTAACTTCCTACTCTTAAACTCTGATAAGACTGAAATGATGGTTCTTGGTCCAGCCAGACATCGGCATCAATTTGACCAGATGGCGCTTATTTTGGGTTTGTGTGTTATACATCATAGGGACAAAGTGAGGAATCTTGGGGTACTTTTTGATCCTACCTTGTCCTTTGACCTCCACATTAGAGATACTACGAGGACTGCCTCTTTCCATCTGCGACACATAGCGAAGATTCATCCCATCCTGTCTATGGCTGATGCTGAGACTCATACATGTGTTTATCTCTTCTAGATTGTATTATTACAATGCTTTTTTTCTGGTCTGTCGTAGTCCAGCATGGGTCTTCAATTAGTGCAGAATGCTGCTGCCAGACTTTTGACACAAAACAGAAGGTTTGACCACATTACACCCATTCTGGCATGCCTTCATTGACTTCATGTTTCTGCCAGATCGGATTTTAAAGTCCTGTTGCTGGTCTATACAATTGTTCATGGACTGGCTCCTTTCTGTCATGCTGTAAGGCAACATGGCTCAGAAAGGTTGGGACACAAAGGCAGACTCACACACAGGAACACAGGATTGATCAAAAAAGACTTTATCTCATAACCAGGCAGTTGTTCGGTACACAGAGTAGTGTGGCAGAGGTATCAGGCAAGGGTAAGACTGAGGCGTGTTCAAAACTGGCTGAGGTCAAAAACACAGTAACAGAGTTCAAAGGCTGAGACAAAACCGTGATCCAAAAATACAAAGCAAAGTAAAAAAAAAAAAAAAAAAAATCAGCAAGGCAATCAGGAATATGACAAAAGGCTTGGACGAGGTTTACAGAAACAACAAACTAGCAAGAAGAACCAAACACACAAGGCTTAAATAACAGAGGTGTCAATCACAGCAAACAAGGCACAGGTGTGGGGAAACAAAGAGACAAAGATGAGAGCAAGAGGGTGCAGTCAGACAAAAAGCAAAGCAGACAGAAATGGAGGCGGAAGGAGGAAACAAAGATGAGGTGAGCAGGTGCAAGAGAGTGCAGTAGAGTGAACACTAAGCAGACAGAACTAAACTGAAAGGTGAATCCTAAATACAATGCAAAATTCTACACACAGAAGGAGCAAAGAAACAAAACAAAGAAAAACAAAGGTGAAAATTGGAAAGTGATCAAGACAATTAAAGGCAGGGGCTGAAACTAATATGTGACAAAAGCAAAAAATAACAGAAATTACAAGCAATGACTCTAGTGGTAAAATGCAAAAATAAAACCAGTGACTAAAGTCATTCTAAACTGAAAAACAAAAACAGAGGATCAAAGTGTAAAGCAGATGCAGACAGAAAGTGACAAAGACCAAAGCACAGGGAGGACATGGGACCAGACAAGGACAGACCTGACACTTTCTACCTGTGGACTTGCCCAAGCCCTACGTACAGGCGCGCCCTTGTGTTCACAAGGCGCAGGACTTCTGTGTGTTCCAAGGGTGAATAAGAAGTCTGCAGGTCATAGAGCTTTCTCTTATCATGCCCCTGTTCTGTTGAATGATCTACCTGCATCTATAAGGCAGTCCGACATGGAGGAGACTTTTAAATCAAGATTGAAGACACACTGTCTTATTGTTAATTTATTATGTCTTTATGTTTGCTTTGTAATTTCTTTTTATTCTACTATATTTTTATTTTTTTTTATTGTGCCCTTTTCAATTTTAATTCATTTTGTGCTGCTATGAATTGTGTGTTGTGTGAAGCACCTTGAGGCAACTCTGTCATGAGATGGCGCTATATAAATTAATAAAATTGAAAATTGGATTAAATTGTAACAATGGTTGTCTATTATTCTGGTGGAGATGTGCACCTGTTGGACTTACAGTTGCATAGTCCTTAATTATTTTTGCTAATTCTAGTCATAACCATATGTGAAACATGCATTGCGTATGTAGGGGAAAACTGGGGCACTGGGGTGGATAAATTATGATAGTGATGACTAAACAGGGTGTGTGACTACAAACAGAGAAGCAGGTGTGTGAACTGAAAGCAAGCCGGTGTGCAAACAGGACAGAGAAAAAGAAAACATGACATGACTGAAGTGTGAATTGGCGCTATATAAATGAAAATAAATTGAAATTGAAATTGATTGAGTTCATCTCTTTACCGGGGTTCTGCAGATTTACAATCGCTTTAGTCATTTCTGTTTTGTGACTGTCGCCCTTACAGACGCCAAGGAAAATGTCTCCAAGGAACAATTGATTTCTGCATCTTGGAGGCTCCTGTTTAACTTTAGGGTGGTCTGACCTAGGTTTGACCTCAATTTCAGTACCAATTTCAAAATGGAAGAAATCAGACCTGAGGTTTCAAAATAGTAGATAAAATATATATATTACATCGACTTACATATGCATGTAACCGATTATTTCCGAATACACCGAGTAATTTCAGCTCCCATTACACGGTTGATTTTGCACATTGCTTCTCAAAACTTTTTTACCTGATTGCCGCAAAGTTTAAGTGAAACAAATCAAAATGTGCCATCAGGAATTGGCAGCGACAATCGGGTATCTAAACTCATCAATGGAAGACTGCCCAGAGGTCCCAAATGATAATTTATTTATTGTTTCAATATATCTCACAGCACAGTGTCTATATTTTTCTATTGCACTAAAATAAGAGAACTGTGGCTGTTTTCAGCACCATATTCCCACAAAACATAGTCTTCTTTAATATTTAATTAGTAAGCTCATTTAAGTCTTATTTAGTACTTGCTTACTACCAGTGTGTTTCCATGACACTTTATTCTTGAATATACAGCTCAGCCATTATTTTCCATGTAATCTTGTGTTAACAATGGTGTAATTAAGGCCGCATAGGTCATGATATCCTCCTTTTACAATGCAATTATAGTTGTACCCAACCAACCCACTCAAATCTTTAATATTAAACTTTGATATTTGCACGGGCCTAACTGCAAATATAAATAGCTTCAGTACGTGTTGTGTACACTGTGAAAATGATTAACCCACCTGTCATCATTTTCCTGTCTGTCATTGCATAGAACATTTTTCTTCACTGTTTAATCAAAAATGTGTATTACTTCCATCCATTCTCTATACCTGTTTACTCCACTTAAGGGTCACGCACAGCAGTCATAGGGCATGAGGCGGGGTTCATCCTGGACAGAATTACAGTTTATAACAGGACCTAGTCTCACATTTTTTTTCATGCCCCCGTCACTATAACCCCCCAGACCCCACCCCACATTTGGTGCTCCCATCACGAAATGAAATTGTGAAGTCGTTATGAAAAGTGCCCCATTTTTGTGTCCCCATCACAAACCCATAGATTAATGTAGTTTTTGTAATGGCGCCACAGACTGTTGTGAGATTGGGTTGTTTATGACGTATAGTAATAATGATGGATCATGTTGGAGGCACTCTAGAATGGCATGGTGGCCATCTCTAATTTTGCTATTTATTATCCTCAGAAAAAACTGAGTTAGGTATGATATCTAAAAAACATTTATATATTCATATAATATATATATTTCAAGATTTCATTTCCCAATGTTCATTAACTATATTATATCATTCATTGCTCCATCCATATATGACCTATTGTATTGAGGTATGGGGAAATACGTATCAAACTAATACTAATCCAGTATTTTTGTTACAAAAGAAAGCTATTAGAATTATCATATGACAAATCATATTGTGAGCCAGCAAATCCATTATTTGCCTGTTTACATATTCTAAAATTCTGGGACTTTGGTTGATTACATCACAATAAAAATGAAGTATGAAGTTAAAAATAAGCTGTGGCCACAAAAATGTCCAGGATCTGTTTATTTTTTGAGAAATTAAGGGTCCGAACTACTGCAAAAAGTCATTGTGTTTCTATTAAAGATGTTAACATCTGGAATAACTGTCCTGACAATATTAAAGGGCTTGATACTTTAGTAGGCTTTAAAAGGCATTACAAGAGGAATAAAATTGCATGTTATAGTTTGAAGACTTAAGTTTATGGATTTTATTATTGCTGTTGGGCTTGTGTGTTGTGTGCCACTGGTTGTCTGGTTGTTTTTTGTAAATTTGATTTCATTGACTAATTTTGCAAGCTTTGAGCAGATCCTGAACACGGATTTGGACGCCCCTCGTGTGGTACTGGTCCTGCTGCAGACAGAGAGGTGGGTCTGACATCACACGGAATGAGTCGAGCTCTGTATTCAGTTATCACAGGCAGGTTTGGTGGAAAAACGTTTCACTGCAGCGTGCTTCACGCCGGCTGAACTTCCCTCAGCTAACCGATGCATATGGTTAACTGCTGGCACGTGGTGTGCCGTCATTCCTTAGAAATACACGAACAACAAGAGTTATGGTGAAGGATCGTCAGTAAGCGTGCTGAACCGTTCAGATTCCAGCTGTGACAGAACTGCGATGGCACAGAGGGAAGATCTCATTAATTTTCTATCATAGTCTCTTATGATTTCTGGTTCCTTCTCTCTGATGATGTGTGACAGTTGCCACACATCTATCTGGCCACATGCTGGTTGAAGAATTACTTTAAGAGACTTAAAGAGAACTGAATCAGAGCTGCATGTGGATAAATGGGTACTGTTTGGTTCCAAATAAAAGAACAGAGAAGGGCGGGGCCAAAACATCTTCCTGTAAATATCAGCTGGATCCAGATGTATCGAAAATGTTTTCAGTAATTGTCTATGTTTGAGAAACATATTGTCCTGTTGGCTTTTGTCTGTGATGATACTAAGGTTGGGGTTTAGTTTTTTTTGGGGGGGGCGGGGGGTTGTAGAGATTATAACTGTGGTTTGTTCCTGAGATTCATTATTAATAATAATGTAACTCCTCAGCAGAGTTTGCACCGATCTGCATTGGGATTTGGCACAAGTTTTACGCCGTATGCCCTTCCTGACTCCAATTTTTCATGGAGAAACACCAAAAAGGTCTCCCATCCGAGTGCTAACCAGGACACAGGGCAGACTGGCTGCAATAATAATCATGATAATAATAACACTATAATGTTTGTAGTGTGTGTGTGTGTGTGTGTGTGTGTGTGTGTGTGTGTGTGTGTGTGTGTGTGTGTGTGTGTGTGTGTGTGTGTGTAGCAGCAACACCCTCCCCCCAAAACATATTTAAAACAAAAATAATAACAATAATACTAATAATTCTAGCAGTTAGTCTTTTCTTTTTTAAAAAAAAAACTTGTATAAAATAATTATGCATAAGAAAATTGTATATGCAAGAAAATTGAATTGAATATTTGTTTTTTTGTTTTTGTTTTTGTTTTTACACTTTCAATGTGTAAACAAAGAAGGTTTTTAAATGTATCAGAATCATTGATCGGTAAATGTATTGATTTATGTATTGATCGTATGAATTGATTCATACGAATGCTATGCATTCATATGAATCAATCAGTCTTCTTAATTACTGGTTTGATAAATAAAGACAACTGCCCAAAACCAACATGGCTGCTATCTTTAAATAAATCAAAAAGTCAGTTAAAATATGCTTATTGATGCCGTGATTACATTTTTACCCAGACTAATGCGTTTTCTGGATTATAATTTTATTTGTTTGTTTGTTTGTATGTTTTTTGACCAGTTTGGGAGATCCTGCGACTTCTATTTTGAAGTGCCTATATATGAAAAAATATTGCATTATCTGTGGCCACAATATGAAAAACAAAGGGGTGTAAAGGTACACACACGTGCAAAAAAAAAATCACACTTTGATATGTTTTCAGTACAACAGAAACAAGAATCACAACATTATCATTTTTTTTAGTTTTTAATTAAATATATGTTACCCCAACAGGTATCAGGTATCTGGGCTTACACTCTGGGACAGGATGAGAAGCTCGACTGTGTGGGAGGGACTCTGAGTAGAGCCACTGCTGAGGATACTCCCAGGTCGTCTCACTAAGGAGGTCTTCCAGGTACGTCCAACTGTGAAGAGCCCCCCTGGGATTGTATCACCAACCTATCTTGGAAATGCCTCAGGATCCTTCAGGAAGAGTTGGAGGTTTTTGCTGAAGATAGGGAAGAGTGGGATGAGCTTCTTGGTCTACTGCCACAGTGGCCTGGCTCAGCATCAGAAAGTGAATGAACGCATATGTGTTTCACATAATATACGTTTCAAAAATATAAGCAACATACTCTGGTGCAACTTATACGCTGGAAAATATACAGTTATTTACCCAGTGGTGGTGTTTTTACTTCAAACATCTGCAGAGGCTTCAAAGTCCACGCTTGAACCACCAATACAAAATTTCAGAAGAGAGCTCACTGAATCTTTCCTGACAGGGTGCGCGACTGTCGTCTGACTTTCGGCCCCAGTCACAGCCTCACGTATGTTGGCAGGAATCCAATAAATCCAGCGTCATGTCTGATCCGCCATCTGCCGAGTCACGTAACCGCAATTTGCACAAAATGTTGAGCAACACTTTCATCAAAAAAGAGACCAGTGTGCTGCAGGAGAGCTGGTTCAGTACTGCCAGCAGGCACTGAGGGGTCACTCGCTGTGCCAATAGACATGTTGGCCTACTTATAGCCGCAATCCTGCAGGAAAGAAGTGTGAATCAATTATTCACTGCACCATAAGAGAGGCTGGAAAGGCGCATGTGCTGCCATCTCTGAAGGAGGAATTTAAGAAAAAAAAATCTGCTTTGCTCTTAAACTTCTAAAACACCGTGTGACCATGAATCAGTCAGAGTGTGGATGTGTGCAGCGGGTGTGGGTGGGTTTGGAAATGGCGTAACCAAAATGATGGATTGCTGCAGTGCGGCGTGTGACTCCCTCATTGACCAACGCCCACTGATTCTCTCCATCAGTCCCCTTTAACAGCCAAAGCTTGTGTTGCTTCAGCATCACTGACTGTGCGATCAAACAACCACCTGCAGTTTCTCGTATTATTAACATATAAAATTATGCAGAAGCTGGTCAAATGTAAAAAGAATATCATACAGTTGTTTCGCATGCTGACTCGATTCATATAAATATCTTGTCATAATGTTATCACTTATCAGTCTTTTATTTACTTTATTTGTTCAGAATCCCATAACGAAAAACATTTTGACAGGTTAGTTCTCATAATCTCACAGTCTACGTAGGTCCAAGAATACATGTGGTAGCGCAGGCGGCACAGCGGGATACGAAGGTGGACTAATGTTGGGTTTCCATTTTTTTTCATATATTATCCACTTATTTCTATTCATTCATTTCATATTTATTCTTTTGTTCATTTCACTCATTTGTTTATGTTTTGGTGTAAACTGGAGAGCAGATGGATCTGTGATGTGAAAGCAGTGCAGAAGTCAGTGGAGGATTGTTTTGTCCAACATGCTGACCAAGACGGTGGGACTCAAGATCTGTAAAACTCTGACTGGTTGTACTTGTTCATAAATGGTCTTCCTCGTGGAACATATAATAGAAGTATCTGTACATAGTAGTAATCTGAACGTGGTCAGCATATTAATTCCTGGATTTGTTTGCAGCTCTGTTGCTGGTGTTTAAGAATGTACTGCAATACCTTGTTAATACTATTGTTACTATAGTGTTGTGTCATAGCCACTCAGATTTTCAAACTGTGACATACTCAGTTCCACCACCCATTACTGGGCGTGCACAGAAAAGTCTTGTACCTGTAAGGACATACTTAGAATTTTCATGAGACAAGCAGCCAATTAAGAGCTCACGTTGAAGAAATTAACTGAAAGGTTTTTGCTATGCTAATGCTCTGCTGAAGCATTTACTCAAAAGAAAATCTGAAGGACCTATATGACATGGTGAGATACTGACGAGCTTCGCTCATTCATGTCCACAACATACAAATATTAGTTTTACTTACGTAGGATTTTGAAATGGGAATTTTCACTTTTACTTAATTGCAATTTTACCAACATTAACTTACTGAAAACATGGATCATATGATGCTATTGAAAAATGTATTGTTGACATCGGACATTCAGCTGCATTATTTCTGTCTCAATGAGGAAATTAATGGAACATAAATATTTTTAGGCAGGTGATTATGTCACAAATATATAGATGGACTACATAATCTCACAGCAGTTGCCAACAGAATGTGGCACATATACTTCATCAACATCAAAAAATTATCACTTTGAGATAACCACTTTGTCAAAACTCCATGACTTTCTTCTGAAATGAAATACAGCACTCAAAACCATGTTCAAACATCAGCATTAATCTCTCCATGAAGCAGGTCTTTTCTATTAGTCATCAGCTCTCACCCAGTAGGAACCAAGCACATTCTTTAAATCAGTATTGTCATTGATCACTGACAAGTTGTCCCCTTCTCCACCCCACTGCCACCAGTTGGTCAATTTCAATTTTCATTTATATAGCGCCAAATTACAACAACATTGCCTCAAGGTGCTTCACACAAGTAAGGTCTAACCTTACCAACCCCTAGAGCAAGCACACAGGTGAGAGTGGTAAGGAAAAACTCCCTTTGATGATTTGAGGAAGAAACCTCAAGCAGACCAGACTCAAAGGGGTGACCCTCTGCTTGGGACATGCTACTGACACAATTGACAAAACAATTCATAAAACAAACATACAGGAAATGTTGCCAGTGCAGTGGACAGGAGGGTTTCAGAAACAGACACCACACCCATCTCTGGATGAAGCCACACCTCAAACAGAGAGAAAAAACAAACAGAATCAGGCATCAGAAAGACAACAAATACAGTATAATTTGTTAGCATTAAGTAACAAGAAAAACAGAAGAAATACTAAGGTGATCGTCGGCCACTAGCCCTAAGCTTCACTAAAAGACCCAGAATTTAGATAAAGTTGAGGCTGCAGCCCTCTCCGTTTCCTAATAAAATGAATTTAAAAGGGTAAAAAGCATAGTAACATACTATGCCAGTATGCTAGCCATATGAAAGGGAAAATAAGTGCGTCTTAAGTCTGGACTTGAAAGTCTCTACAGAATCTGACAGTTTTATTGACGCAGGGAGAAAGTAGTCCTGCACCCTGAGAACACAGGGCCAGTATGTAGGGTTTAATTAGGTCAGCTAAGTAGGGAGGTGCCAGTCCGTGAACAATTTTATAGGCTAGTAGCAGAACCTTAAAATTTGATCTCACTGGGACAGGAAGCCAGTGAAGAGATGCCAAAATGAGTGTAATGTGGTTGAACCTTCTGCTTTGTGTCAAACGTCTGGCTGCAGCATTTTGAACCAATTGGAGAGCCCTAATACTGGACTGCAGTAAACCAGAAATACAACATTGCAGTAGTCCAATCTAGAAGAGATAATCACATGGATCAGGGTCTCAGCATCAGCCATAAACAGGATGGGACAAATCTTCACTATATTTTGCAGGTGGAAGAAAGCAGTCCTCGTAATATTTCTACTGTGGAGATCAAAGGTCAACATAGGATCAAAAAATACCCCAAGGTTTCTCACTTTGTCAGTGTGATATATGATGCACAAACCTAGGCTAAGCGTTAGCTAGTCAAATTGCTGCAGATGTCTCACTGGACCAAGAACCATCATTTCAGTCTTATCAGATTTTAAAAAGTATGAAGTTGCTACACATCCAGCTTCTCACTGATGCAAGGTAATCTTTTTAGGATTTTATGTGGATGAGATTACCAGCAGTTATCGGCATGTATAACTGAGTATCATCAGCATAGCAGTGAAAGGTAACCCCAAAGCCTGGCCCCTGTCCTTTCCCTGGGAGCAGGCTTTGCCTCTGCCATTTGCACTGGCAGGCTTTCCGATCATCTCAAGTCTACTCTCTGCCACGATGGGGACAAGCTCCAAATCTACTCCACCATACATTCTAACTTTCGGTACATTATCTTGTTACATTAAAATGATCAACTTTAACTTGTCTTCTGAGTCTTTCCAGTAGAAATGGCATTTACAGTACAACATGTATTTGCAGCAAAATAGTAATTTGAACTGTAAGTATACTCAACAAAAATATAAACGCAACACTTTTGGTTTTGCTCCCATTTTGTATGAGATGAACTCAAAGATCTAAAACTTTTTCCACATACACAATATCACCATTTCCCTCAAATATTGTTCACAAACCAGTCTAAATCTGTGATAGTGAGCACTTCTCCTTTGCTGAGATAATCCATCCCACCTCACAGGTGTGCCATACCAAGATGCTGATTAGACACCATGATTAGTGCACAGGTGTGCCTTAGACTGTCCACAATAAAAGGCCACTCTGAAAGGTGCAGTTTTGTTTTATTGGGGGGGGGATACCAGTCAGTATCTGGTGTGACCACCATTTGCCTCATGCAGTGCAACACATCTCCTTCGCATCATCCGTGAAGAGAACACCTCTCCAACGTGCCAAATGCCAGCGAATGTGAGCATTTGCCCACTCAAGTCGGTTATGACGACAAACTGGAGCCAGGTCGAGACCCCGATGAGGACGACGAGCATGCAGATGAGCTTCCCTGAGATGGTTTCTGACAGTTTGTGCAGAAATTCTTTGGTTATGCAAACCGATTGTTTCAGCAGCTGTCCGAGTGGCTGGTCTCAGACGATCTTGGAGGTGAACATGCTGGATGTGGAGGTCCTGGGCTGGTGTGGTTACACGTGGTCTGCGATTGTGAGGCTGGTTGGATGTACTGCCAAATTCTCTGAAACGCCTTTGGAGACAGCTTATGGTAGAGAAATGAACATTCAATACACGAGCAACAGCTCTGGTTGACATTCCTGCTGTCAGCATGCCAATTGCACGCTCCCTCAAATCTTGCGACATCTGTGGCATTGTGCTGTGTGATAAAACTGCACCTTTCAGAGTGGCCTTTTATTGTGGGCAGTCTAAGGCACACCTGTGCACTAATCATGGTGTCTAATCAGCATCTTGGTATGGCACACCTGTGAGGTGGGATGGATTATCTCAGCAAAGGAGAAGTGCTCACTGTCACAGATTTAGACTGGTTTGTGAACAATATTTGAGAGAAATGGTGATATTGTATATGTGGAAAAAGTTTTAGATCTTTGAGTTCATCTCATACAAAATGGGAGCAAAACCAAAAGTGTTGCGTTTATATTTTTGTTGAGTGCACTACAAAGACAATCAGTGTACAGGCACAAAAGGTTAACACAATAAACGTGTTCATTACTGTAACACTGAGTGCTGAGACCTCTTTTAAAGTCTAACACATGAATGAAATGTTCTTGCAAAAGAGTTTCCAATTGTGGGCATACTTAGTTCCATTTTGTTAATACATTCTACACTTTCAAAATAAACACCATAAAAGCTCACAATAAATGCTCATTACAGCCAGACAGCCAAATAAAATAAACAAATATATAAATACACGGCAAAACACATAAAAATGCTTTGTAAGCATCTGTGACAATTCTTTTAATCAAGATTCTGTGATTTGATCAGCGTCCCTGCTACACTGGTGACAGCAGTAATTTAAATGAAGATATGAAAGAATTGGTAACGAAGCAGATAAAAGCGAATCTCTGAATAATGTCACAAAATGAAAGGCTGACATTCTGCATACATACACACACACAGATTTTGGGTGACAGTGACGATATTGAATTTTCAATTATTCATTTGAGTCATAAGAACATAATGAAGTAGAAGGAAATGAATGTAACCACCTTTAATTCAGACTATCATTTTGTCCAAATGCATAATTTAATCGATTCCCCGCCGAGCATGCTCACTTCAAACACAAGCAGAGACGCACGATTAAGAGGAAAATGAAAAACTAATGTACCAAGACTCTTAAAATGCACAATGTGTCAATGGTCGTGTGGTTCCAGAAGCTGTTGTGCAGTATTTTGTTTTGCTCTTCGTTTATTATAACTGGTGATAAACAACTATACAGGATGAGACTAAAGATGTGTGTGTGTAAGAAAATTAAAACTGGAGTGAAAAATGTTGCAAATTAATTATTGTGTTTATTTGGATTAAAAAAAACCTCATGTTCTTCTTGACTGATCGAATTATAAATCTTTGAAATGACCAAACATCTGTTTGCTCATCTGACTATTTTTATTCATACAGTTTTCAACTAACACAAGATAATTACAGGTTGCGTGGTAGCTGTCACTCGAGGTTCTTCAAGAGATTGCAGAGAACAAATTCTGACTTCTGAGCTTGGAATGTAAATAACCAAGAAGTGTGAAAAAACAGTGAAATAAATCTTTGATTTGAGTCGAGCCAAAAGGATGCCTCATTTACATGTTGAAAGTTTGTCACTTTTGCACCCAGTGGCGGCTCCATAGAAATGTTTGTAGATGTACTCAGTGATGGTATGAATTTGTAGGCAGTTCTATCATTTACTCCTGTCTGTTAAGCTGCAGCAGAAAGTTGTTCCACTATAATGTTTCACTTTTTGGGCTCTGCAGGGGATTTTTGTTCAGCTCCATATGCTACAGATTAAAATGCGCATCACTAGCAAATAAAAAGTCAAATGAGCTGATGCAACACTTTTCACTTTTCCCATTTTAAGTTACTTTTTTAAACGATATGCCCATGTGTTGCATATCAAAGTGTTGACAACAGTCTCAGCTCTTAGAACACAGTTTGTCGAAATATTGGCTAAAAAAAAAATTGATTTTTTGAAAATTCTTCATATCTTTATTGGAAATACACCTTTATTCATGTAAACAAACAGTTTTGGTGCAAGAAATCTTCAAAGTCTTTGGCTCTATCTTAATTCTATCATATCTATCGTCATACAATCTACAAATATCCATCATTGAATGAACCATGGAATGTCCCTTCCAAAAAATATCCACTTGCTCCATTGGGGAGTAAACTTGTTGATCCTGGAAAAACAAATAATAATTTTGCTTTGGAAAAAAACAAATCTCTCTTTTTTTTCTGACAGTATGCTTTGTCTGTAGAACTAAAAAAGTAAGAAGTGTTTCTAGACTGACAGTTTTGTTTAGCATTTCTGAGATTTTAGCGGTAGTCTTAATGAGCCTGTTGAAACAACAGGCAGAGAGAGAGAGAGAGAGAGAGAGAGAACCCATGTGAGGTTCTATGAGGACTAGGATTGGTTGTGAGGCAGAGATCATCTACAACAGGGATTGAAACAACAGGTGACAGGTGACACTGTACTTTCAGGAAGTGGTCAAGTGAAGTCTCTGGGACATTCCATTGCTGACCTGTTAATAGAAACATGATGAAAACCCGAGTGGGATGCGGCCGAGTGTTCACTGGCCCCAAAGGGTTAAGACCAAACTAGAGACCTGTTTCTGGTCTTTTGCCCACAAGCAATATTTCAGTTTAAATAATGTTTCTCAACTTTTATACCCCTGTCACACACAGAGTGGCGTTGCTCTTATGAATTGGCGCACATCCGAAAAGTGTCAGATTTCAGTTCCAAAACGTTCAGACAGCCATCTGCGGAAATCGACACAGTTGGTCAAAATCGGCCAGCAGCCCCGAGTGTGATGCATATGTTCAAAACTCTCTGGGCGCCATCGAGATGGGACACCTATCCGACAGCAGTCCATGTGTAATCTGACGACCATCTGACAGCAATTTACATATTCTGACGGCATAAAAACAGCATTTGAAATGATCTGATCTTGGCTGATTGAGCTCTGAGATCAACTGGTCACAGCAAAGCCTGTCGGCATGTTGTGCCACATTTGACCACCTCCACTGGATCCCGGCCAGGGAGGGTGAAGGAAATGCTGTTATGTAATAACATTTATGTGGTACTGTGCGTTCATCAGAGGCTCGGTGCAGTGCCGCAACGAGCTGAACGGGATGTCACCGCTGTAACACACATATTATTACATTTACACCTCCTACGTCTGTAGCAGGTATGATGTGGAAATGTTTGCCCAGCACATGATGACATAAATAAACATGTAACTCACCTGCGGTACCTTGCGTTCCACAGCGCACTGCAGACAGCTGGTCAAGCCCCTTTCACCCAGCTGCACTGCATGCTGGCAATGTTGATTTTATTTTTTTCATTTATATAGTGCCAAATCACAACAAAGTTGCCTCAAGGCGCTTCACACAAGTAAGGTCTAACCTTACCAACCCCCAGAGCAACAGTGATAAGGAAAAACTCCCTCTGAGGAAGAAACCTCAAGCAGACCAGACTCAAAGGGGTTACCCTCTGCTTGGGCCGTGCTACAGACACAAGTTACAAAACAATTCACAAAACGAATATACAAGGAATGCTGTTGGTGGACAGGACAGGAGGGTTTTCAGCACAAATAACAGTTGATCAGATAACAAATACATAATCCACCTTTTGCATAAATAAGTCCCATGTGAAGTGCTGTCCCACAACAATATTCCAACTATAGTTGTGTTAAGATGCGTATCAAGTAAAATGACAACAAAAAAGAGTTAAAAAAAAAAAAAAAAGAAGGTCCACCGGCTGCATCTGAAAGTTGCACACATGTAGGAGGTTGGCGCGCTGCCAGCACAGGTCAACAGCAGTTATGGAGTCCAGACGGACAAATAAAATCTAGCAATGCAAGTATATACTGATGAGACACCTAAAGGGATTTTTCAGCGGACTAACAGCAGGTGATCACTGACAGCTGTCAGCCTGTTTGTGCACTCTCTGGGTGGACAGCTCCCATGCTCGCGTGCACACACCTGCACATGGAGTGGCTGGTACAGCGTTTATGAACACACATACACGCAGCTGTGCGATCAGCTGTTCTACACAAGCAGGCACATGTGGCTCATTCAGCCACTGTGAATACGCTTGTGCAGGTGAGTGGACACGCACTCATCACCTGTTCTACGCACGTACACGCGCGCAATCCATCATGTGAGACACACTGAAGAGAGGTCAGTTTAGCGTGGGGAATATGAGGATGAGTGGAGATTTGATTGAGTGAGTGAGTGAGTGACACCTCCAATGTCGGTGTCGTCTGACAGCTGTCTGTGTCATCTGACTGTTGTCTGAAATATGTTTGGGCTGCATCCTGCAGGTCTGCACGAGGCAGTCCGGATGCATTCGGACCACGGCTGACCACGCCTCTTTTCCTCCCAAATGTGTCGGATTATGGCAATATTTGCTGTGTCGGAATGGTTCCTCCATATTCTTGCTATGTGGGGGCCTTAGCCTCTACTGCCCAGGTACTCAAAGCACGTCAGCATGAATAGCAGTTTGAATAGCATCAGTTTTCTCCAAAATGAGTAGTGACAAAGTAAAACAAATGGTAAAGTTGCTGCACTACACAGCGTCTGAGCTGCTTTGATGTCAGACATCAAAGACTCGGTCAGCGGGAGAAGATCCCTGGTTTAAAAATGAGCAGCAGCTGCTCTGCTGTCCAGCTCTGCTTTTGATGAGCAGGATTATTATTCATCCATGAAGACAGTGACACATGAAGGACGGCAGTGCATCAATCTCGCTCCTTTTATTCCCACACAGAACAAAGAACCTCATCGGTTTGACCAAAACTGGGTTACAAAGCACTTTTGACACATCATTATCCAACCATGACAGCCAGGCTGCTGAAAATCTTTCAAACTTTATGGCATTTAACTTCTGCATCGCAAATCAAAAGGTGAATTCTGGTGAGCCCAGAATTCCTCCTGCATACATTAAAAGCTGAAAGGTCAACTGAAAAGTTCATGTCGGTGTGACAAAGGTTAATAATGTACCAAGAAAGCTCTCAGGTGGCTGTGGCTTCTGTTTTGCTTTCAAATGGCTTCAAACATCATCAAACACTACATTAAACTTTCATCATCTGTTCATTGCCATTCATGTGCTCAATTGGCTGAGTGTTGTTTGATGTGACTAGTGTGCACGGAGATACCCGACTAACATATTCACAATACACCCATAATAGTGATTGGCACCACCAGCCAAGGATGACCCCAGTTAATTGCATATTTGGTTTTGTGGGGGGAGGCAGCAGTAAAATGGCATCATATTTGTGGATAAGAGTTGATGTGGAGGTCTTACAAAGCGTTGCACATTCCATGTTCTCACCACAAAGACTCAGGAGACAAGAAAAACTTACATTTTAATCCATAGTGATATTGTATACAATGTTAGGACAGTTTTTGGCAGAGATCCTGCCACAACGAAGTTTAGGGCTCATAAATCACAAATTCTGCCATTAGAAAAAGGCAGGGGTGGAACCTACCTGTGGCATCGGATAGAGACTGACTGGTGACAGTGGGATGGAGGAGGTAACATCCAGGTCAGCAACTGGGCAGCAGAGAGATGAGTTAGAACTGGCATTTTTTTCCTAAAGCAAAAGCGCTCTACTCCAAAGTCCTTCCTGGATAGTGAAGCTTCTCATCTTGTCCAAAAGTGTAAGCCCAGATAGATACCTGGCGGGGAATCTCATTTCCGCTGCTTGTATTCACCATCTTATTCTTTTGGTCATTACGGAAAGCTCATGAATGCAGGTCAAAATAGGAGTGTCGATTGACTGGAAAATTGAAAGTCTCACCTTCTGGCTCATCTCTTTCTTCACCACAACAGTCTTGTTCAACAATCGCAGGACCACAGATGCAGCCCTAAATCATTCAAGAAAATCAATCAAGTTGAGAAATTCTAATAGTTAATTTACACAATGATAAACTTGATCTAACACAATGTGATAGTACACCCAAACACAAATGTGAACACTGCAAAAACTGATATCTAAAAAAGTCAAAAAAAAAGAAAAAGACTTGTTTAAAGAAAATTTGACTTAATTTTTGTCTAAATAGAAAAATTATCTTGTCAAGCATTTTTTTTTTTACATGAGAAAAAAATGTCTTATTTTGGGGAAAATGTATCACTTTTTCTTAATAAGTTTGTTTTTTGTTTTTTTTTTTCCAGCTAGCTTTATTTAACCAGTAACAGGGAAAGGCAATGGATTTCAAATTATCCAAACAAAAGAACAAGATTGTGTTCCTTATTTTAAAATAAAAATTCTGTCTAGTTTTAAGGCACATTTTGATTATTTAGTGCCTAGAAAATTTGCTAGTTTTGAGTAATTTTTTCTTACCCATTGACAGATTTTTTTTTTTTTTTTGCTTAATACAAGACAATTTAGCAAGATTTCAGATTATTTATGTTATTTTGAGAGGGACAGTTTTTGCAGTGCAGATGGAGAGTGCGCACTCTGATACTTTGTCCAGGTGAACGTGAATATAACGGATGTAAAATCCTTTTGTCTTTGTAACAAGAGTAGGGGGAAACCATCTGAGAAATCTTGAGGAGTAAATTCCTCATTGTTCAATAATCACAGTGTGGAGCTGTAAGCATTGGGAATTAAATACAAAGACTTGGAATCATTGGAAAATGAGATCTGTTATTAGACCTTGGTTTTGTCCCCAGTATGAACAAGGATACTCGGTCTGACACCAAAGGTTCATCTGGATATCGACTTCGATTGATGATCTAATTAAACTCTGATTATGTCATTTCCATGAACGCTGGGTGACATGAAAAAGACCGACTCGTCTTGTGCCTTTGTGCTTTTCCAGTCCATTTAACACCATGAATGCAGCGTCTTCAGGCAGACCTGCTGGTGAATTGATTTATGGGCCTCTGTCTCTCACTTTTTATCTGTGTCATGACTGAATTCAGCCGGTGATGGAAATGAGGTTCTCTCAACTGGTGTCTCTTAGCAGTTGTTTTTGCACTGCAGAACCCAAGCAGGTCACATAATGTGCAAAATCTGGAACCAAGTCTAGCCTGAGGTGAAAAACTGGTGCAATAAAGTCATTTTTAGCCTCCCATGGCATAAAATGACCATGAGTTATCAAATTAAAAAGGCTGATCTGGTTATGATGTGTACTGTGTCCTGGTAATTACTGTAGATGATCATCTGTTGGGATTTCAAGCTTATCAAAACTCATTTTTCAGGACAGTTTTGCAGGCAGGTTTAATGTCATCACACAAATATGGTCTCATCTCAAGAAGATTCCAGCATATCACATAATCCCTGTGATACTGGATCACAACCACCAAGTCAAGTCTGGGGTGATGTTCTGGTGCCGTGTCTTGCCACATCCACTGCACTATGGAACCACCTAGATGGCAACCACACAGGCAGACAACCGCTCCATCCGCACCTCTTGTTCTGTGTGCGTTTGTGTGGGTTGGTGCACTCCCAGTCCTGGTTCCTTGTCAGTGTCTTGTGTTCTGTGTCTGTTCTCCTTCTTGTTTTGGTTCATGTTGGTGTCTGGTTCCCCTTGTGGTTTGCCCTAGGTCTTTGCCTTTGTGGAGTATGTTGCCCGTCCTCTGTCTCGGGTTCATGGTCAGGTTCCTCTGTCCTGGTCTGGCAGTTGTGTGTGTGGCCCTGTGAGCGTGTTTGCTCTATATGTTCCCCTGTCTCTGTTAGACAGCTATGTGGGTGGCTTCCTGGTATGTGATTGCTGTGTTCATTCCTCTGTTCCGTAGCCCTCCGTGTCCGAGTGTCCCTGTGGACGAGTTCCCACGTGGTGTCGCACTTTTGATCTTGTTTTGTTTTTATTATGTTCCATGTGAGAATTGTACATGTATGCTGTATTAGTTCTGTTATTGTGGTGTTTCACTTATATTATTTTCTGAGAGTACTAGTTTGGGTTTGTTCCTGTTTTGGTTCTGATTTTACAGAAGTTTATTTGCGTGTTAGTTGCTGTAGATTTTCACTTTGGATTTATATGTTTGTTTTTGTTACTTGTTCAGCTTCTGAAAGCCAAAAGTGCTAACCCCCACTAATATAAATGAAATTACATAAAAATTTCACTTGACAGAAATACTGGAGCACAGACTTCTTAAATGACGCATTAGGACAATTAACTGCACAGCAAGCCATATTATTACAGATATGTGTAATAAAATGCTCAGAAAGCACAGACACTGTCCTCCACAAAAACTAGCAGCCCCAGCGAGTGGCCTCTAAGTTACCAGAACTCTGAGCTTGCCTCAGTAGCTGTCACTCAAAGTGACCACGGGCCTAATTATGCGCAACCTTATGGCTTAAAACATGTTACACTAATGAGTTGCTGTCAGGAAGGGTGACGCTAACTATAGAGACTGAAACAACTTTTGTACCAGGATGTAAACATGTTTATTTCTACTCTAAATTCTGACATTTTAACATGGGCTTCTATGGGTTTTGCACTCTGGCTAACATTATCAAAGTAGGTTTTCATCGTTTCTGCACCGACTGTGAAAGCATGGCCATTTACAACGATAATGGACAGCGTGGTCAAAACGCATCAGACTAGAAACAAGAATCACCATTATTTCATAATGATTTGCTGGAAACATGAGACAGCTTTCATTTTGCTCCTGCAACATTCTGCAACCATTTGAGACAGTATAAATTACAAAAAAATACCCTCATGAATGCCTGAAAAAACAAAGAACTGTGATTATAAAATGTGCGTTTCTGAGTTCTGTCACAATCAACAGCTCTGGGTAATGAACGCAGCAGCTGTGGATAGACCCAGAAGTGACGTTTAATATCAGTGTGCATTTATTCTGATAGCTAAAAAATATTGAGATCTCTGTGGACAACTGAAAGAGAAGCTCATCAGGATTTGTTTTTTTTCCACCTTAAATCCAAAGCAGAAGTTGTCTTTTTTTCCTCTACAAATGAGCCTCTGTGTGCAAAGTAAGTCTTCTCTCAGTGGACCACCTCTGATTCATTTTCCACTTATTTGTTCTGTCTTTTTGGGGGGTGGGGGGGGGGGGGGGATTTTACAGGTCTTAGGGCTGCTTTGGCGATGTAAGTCCCAAGTCATCTCCCAATATGTGATATTCAAGCTGACTTGGTACTTCAGGTACCACCTCATTTGTCACGTCCACTCACCGGCCACTTTTTTAGGTACACCAATTCAATTGCTTGTTAACACAAATAGCTAAACAGCCAATCACATGGCAGCAACTCAATGAATTTAGGAATCTAGACGTGGTAAAGACAACTTGTTGACATTCAAACAGAGCATCAAAATGGGGAAGAAAGAGGATTTATGTGACTTTGAACGTGGCGTGATTGTTGGTGCCAGACAGGCTGGTCTGAGTATTTCAAAAACTGTTGATCTACTGGGATTTTCACCCACAACCATCTCAAGGCTTTACAGAGAATGGTCTGAAAAAAGAGTAAGTGGCAGTTGTGTGGACGAAAACGCCTTGTTGATGTCAGAGGTCAGAGGAGAATGGACAGACTGGTTGAATGGGCGACTGCATGATGTATCAAGTCAATATGGACCAACATCTCTGAGGAATGTTTTTCTTCTTATATGGCTGGGGTTTATATATATATATATATATATATATAAAATTTTATTTAAATTAATAATTTATTTGTATGTTACTGCTGTAAATAAGTATCTGAACACCTGTGAAAATCAATGTTAATATTTGGTACAGTAGCCTGCCTGTAGTTTTTCACCAGGTTTTCACACACTGCAGCAGGGAATTTGGTCGTCGACTCCATACAGATTTCAGAGTTTCAGCTCCCTCCAAAGATTTTCTATTGAGTTCAGGTCTGGAGACTGACCAGGTCACTCCAGGACCTTGAAATGCTTCTTACGGAGCCCCTCCTTAGTTGCCCTGGCTGTGTGTTTGGGGTCATTGTCATGCTGGAAGACCCAGCCATGACCCATCTTAGAGTGTGTGAACAGGTGTCTTTTATACAGGTAACAAGTTCAAACAGGTGCAATTAATACAGGTAAAGAGTACAGAATAAGAGGGCTTCTTAAAGAAAAATTAACAGGTCTGTGTGAGACAGAATTCTTGCTGGTTGGTAGGTGTTCAAATACTTATTTGCAGCAGTAACATACAAATAAATTATTAAAAAAAATCATACATTGTGATTTCCGGATTGTGTTTTTTTTTTTTTTTTTAGATTATGTATCTCACAGTGGACATGCACCTAAGATGAAAATTTCAGACCCCTCCATGATTTCTAAGTGGGAGAACTTGCAAAACCGCAGAGTGTTCAAATACTTATTTTCCACACTGTATCAATCAATCAATTTTATTTATATAGCGCCAAATCACAACAAACAGTTGCCCCAAGGCGCTTTATATTGTAAGGCAAGGCCATACAATAATTACGTAAAAACCCCAATGGTCAAAACGACCCCCTGTGAGCAAGCACTTGGCGACAGTGGGAAGGAAAAACTCCCTTTTAACAGGAAGAAACCTCCAGCAGAACCAGGCTCAGGGAGGGGCAGTCTTCTGCTGGGACTGGTTGGGGCTGAGGGAGAGAACCAGGAAAAAGACATGCTGTGGAGGGGAGCAGAGATCGATCACTAATGATTAAATGCAGAGTGGTGCATACAGAGCAAAAAGAGAAAGAAACACTCAGTGCATTATGGGAACCCCCCAGCAGTCTAAGTCTATAGCAGCATAACTAAGGGATGGTTCAGGGTCACCTGATCCAGCCCTAACTATAAGCTTTAGCAAAAAGGAAAGTTTTAAGCCTAATCTTAAAAGTAGAGAGCTCACTCACTGTATATACATACATATACGAGGTCTGTTAGAAAAGTATCCGACCTTTGGCTGGGGAAATAAAATTGGCATACCTGGAGCGTTGGAAACCTAATCACCCTCAAAGTAGTCTCCTTGGGATGCCACACACTTCTCCCAGTGGTGTCGCCACTGTTGGAAGCATTCCGAAAAAGCCTCTTTTGAAATGGAGTTCAGCTCCGCTGTCGTTGCAGCCATAATGTCCTCTCTCGTCTCAAATCTCATTCCTTTCAATGGCCTCTTGGGTTTGGGGAACAGCCAGAAGTCGCAAAGGGCCATATCAGGAGAGTAAGGAGCCTGTTGAACCACAGGAGTCTGGTTTTTTGTCAAAAAAGTCTGAATTAAGTTCAAGGAATGTGCTGGAGCATTGTCATGATGGATGCGCCAATTTCCTGTGGCCCACAACTCCAGTCTTTTGCACCGCGCAGCATTATGTAGGTGATGGAGGACATCCCTGTAGTAGTCCTTCGTGATTGTTTGACCCTGTGGTGCGTACTCATGATGTACCACACCACGGGAGTCAAAGAAAACAGTCAGCATCACCTTGACGTTGTTGTGCACTTGGCGAGCCTTCTTTGGTCTTGGTGACGTGGAATGCTTCCACTGTGATGACTGGAATTTGGTTTCCGGGTCGTACCCATACACCCAGGACTCATCACCAGTGATAATGGTGTTCATGAAGTCGGCATCACTTTTTGTGGAGTCCAGCATGTCCTGTGAGACTTCAACACGAAGTTGCTTTTGCTCCGCAGTTAGCAGCTTCGGCACGAATTTTGTCGCCACTCTCTTCATGCTCAAATCTTCGGTCACAATGGAATGTGCCAAAAAAGTGCTGATGTCCATCTCTTCCGCAGTTTCTCTGATAGTCACACGACGGTCCTGCATCACCACAGTGTTCACTTTGGCAATGATCTGGTCATTTCGGCATGTTGATGGCTGACCGGAGCGCAGCTCGCTCTCCACCGTTACGCGCCCGTCTTTAAACTGGTTGTACCGCTCTTTAATTTGTATGACGCCCATAGCATCATCACCGAAAGCCGTCTGAATCTTCCGAATGGTTTCCACCTGGCTGTCGCCCAGTTTCTGGCAAAATTTGATGCAGTAGCACTGCTCCACTTGTTCCGCCATTTTCCTTGAAATGAAAATCCGCCGAGAGACCACACCCGTCCTCACACAAAGGCTGCTTACCAGAAAATGATGCAATGGACAGGCATGACAAAGTTCAGGCATGCGCACATGCAAGCACACGTGATTCAAATCCATCAGGTTTTTTAAAAAAATAAAAAGGTCAGATACTTTTCTAACAGACCTTGTATATATATATACAAGGTCTGTTAGAAAAGTATCTGGCCTTTTTATTTTTTTAAATATAATATATATATATATATATATATTATATATATACATATATATATATATATATATATATATATATATATATATATACTGCTTTTCTACATGGGTCTCTGTTTGTCTGTGTAGTAACATGAGCAGTTTAGTTTTAGATTAATGAAGCTGTCTTCAGATCAAGACTCAAGGAGCTTACTGACTTATTCCAGCCTAGCCGTCATTGTCAGAACTGTATACACTAAAACATTGCAGCCTCGTTTAGTTATGTCCACTTCCTACCTCACTTTAACATAAGGAGCTCTTGCAAGTTTTGGATGTTCAGACAACTTTATTGATCCTAAAAAAGGGCAGGTACGTTTACACTCCAATTACCTCAGACAAGATACAGCAATTAATCCACAATTATTACTGTTTACCGTAATAATGGCACACATCAAAATTAAAGACAACACATATATGAGGTCTGTTAGAAAAGTATGCGACCTTATTATTGTTTTCAAAAACCATATGGATTTGAATCACGTGTGATTGCGTCAGCCAAGCTTGAACCCTCGTGCGCATGCGTGAGTTTTTTCATGCCTGTCGGTTGCTTCATTCGCCTGTGAGCAGGCTTTGAGTGAGGTGTGGTCTACCCCTCTCGTCTATTTTTTATTACGAATAAATGTCTTTTCACAATTCCTGTGCTAGTCAGAGGACATACCGGATCAAGACAGCGTCCAGTTTAGAAATGAACGGCATATTTCACTGTTACAGGAGTTTTTGTCATGGAAAGAGGAACAAAGGCAGAGGAATTCCCCGCGTTGCGGCGGAGCTGCATGGTGAAAAGAAACACCGTGATGAAGCCTCACAGGCAGTGTTGCCACAGTTACTTTGAAAAAGTAATCCAATTACTGATGACTGATTACTCCTTGAAAAAGTAACTTAGTTACTTTACTGATTACTCAATTGTAAAAGTAACTAAGTTAGATTACTAGTTACTTTTTTAGTTACTTTTCCCAGCTGTCGACAACAACCCTCTGCCACCTCAACATGACAATGATACTTGTTTTGCCAAAACTCACTTTATAGTCACCCTTTCTTGACTTCAATGAAAATAAATACTTGTTTTATAAAAAGTAAAATAAAGACCTCTTTCTTGACCTCATATTTAACTGTTGACAGCACTGTAACAGTAAAACTTGCAATTTTGAACCTACATTGTTTATAAATGTAACTATTAAATTCTAACATTTTTCTAACATTTAAATTCTCTCTAAACATTTTACTTGTCGAAATTATTATTATTTTAAGCAATATTAGTAGTTGTAGTAAAAAACGGCTTCAAAACTGGACCTTTAATCTAGGGGTGTTGTGGGAGGGGGCACATCCTTGCCCCACACCCCCATTCCATCTAGATTCACCCCTGCTTTGGCGTTTGAGCACAAAGAATGGATAATATTTATTTATGCAGAAAACATGACCAGATTTACAGGTAAGAAAGTTTTATTGCGTTTTCACATCATGTGGTCCTCAGAAAGAGCGTTTAGGTGCATTTGAGTGGAAAATAGTGTTAGTTGTTGACACGTTGCAGAGGATCAGCTGTTTTTAACCACCAGATACAGAGCGGCTCAGCTCAGAATTCTAAATAAAGGAGGAAAAAAAGTATAAAAATGTCTTTGTAAAGCTCAGTGCAGGTGTGCTGATCACCACGCTTTAAGAGGTGAGGACGAGTCGAGCAGCTGCAAAAAACCGCGGATGAAAAGCTCACAGCTCGCTGAAAGTGGGCAGTTCAGTCGAACCCCGACCTCCTGCCCACAGACCAAGTTTAATGCTGCTATCGACCCACAATGAAAAATAATAGTAACGCACAGTGACATGGAGAAGTAACTTTAATCTGATTACTGATTTGGAAAGATTAACGCGTTAGATTACTCGTTACTAAAAAAAGTGGTCAGATTAGAGTAACGCGTTACTAAGTAACGCGTTACCGGCATCACTGCTCACAGGACATGTTCTGGCATGTTCAGCTCATGCACAATCACAATCAGATATTCACACGACTGGAAAGCAACCGGGATCCGTCTGAAATCCACCTTTAAGCCGTCCTGTGAGACCAACACCAAGGTGGTTTTGTCCCGCGTAATGAACGGCTCCGTGGCGCATCCCTTGGCTTCTTTTTCCATGAAAAAAAAAAACTCCTGTAACGGTGGAATGTGCCGGAAAAAGTGCAGATGTCCACATCTTCTGCCTTTTTATGAAAGTCAGATGAGGTCCCGGATCAACAAAGCTTTCACGTTGGAAATGATATGGTTGTTTGTGCGGGGTGTCAGCCTGTCCATTGGCACTGGGAGCGCGCTGCGCTGTCAGCAGTTGTGGGCCATCCTTAAAGGGGCAGTAACACCCCATAATCTGTTTAATTCCCATAAAATCATCCCTGAAAGCCATATTAATTTTTCGAACAGTGTCCACCTGGAGGTCTCTTACAATTTCTGGAAAAAAATTGATGTAGCAAAGATCCAAATTGTTCAGACATTTATTCGCAATAAAAAATAGACGAGAGGGGTAGACCACACCTCACTCAAAGCCTGCTCACAGGCAAATGAAGCAACCGACAGGCATGAAAAAACTCACGCATGCGCACGAGGGTTCAAGCTTGGCTGACGCAATCACACGTGATTCAAATCAATATGGTTTTTGAAAAAAATAATAAGGTCGGATACTTTTCTAACAGACCTCGTACATTTGACATTGTTTATGTGTACTAAACTTGAAGCAGTCCATCATCCGAATTGAGGTAAAGTGGGTGAAGGCCGCTGCAACTGGAGTCGCGCTGCCGCTAGCTTGGGGGGAGTGAGGACCTGCTGCAGTTAAAAACCGCGCAGCCCCCGGAGGGGGAAGGGGTGGTGTGAGCGGGGGCTGGGATGGGGTAAGTGATGGGGGAGCAGGAAGGGAGGTAAAGGGAAAAATGGAGCATGCTTCAGTCTTTGTCCATGTGTAAGTCTGTCAGTTTATTGTCTTTGTGGGTTGAGATAAGAAGGAGCCAAATAATCTCACCAGAGCCTGAAGACATTCCTCTGGAGGAAAACAGTGGGCAATTTGTCCATGAGGCTAGATAAGCCTGGAGTGTTGTGGTTGAGCAGTGAAAAACACTTTTAACAGTTCCACTTGAACAACCAAATCCCAATTATGAATTAAGAATATTCCCAATTATGAATTAAGAATATTCACTGGCCTCCGAAACCTTCAGCTTCAACTGCAAGGCACCCATCAGCTCCAAGATGTCATCCAATTTGCGTCTGAGTTCAAGAGTCAATGCAATCTGAGAATGCACTGCCTTGCCAACCTCGTTAATCATGATGGACAAGCGAGGGGCCGTGGTTCTTGATGCCGCCGTCTTGCCAATTTTCCGGTAGATCAGGGCAGCACATAAGCCAAAAAGTACCAGCCCTGCTACCATAACACCAAAAATGAATAAATCCTCGACGTCCTCAACGGAGAAAGGCGCCAAGCATGCCACACGCCACGACTCCCAGGAGTCGAGGACATCTGGGCAGGTAGGATCCCCCGGTCCTGACCTTCTTGCAGAAAAAATGGTGTCAATAGCGTTCAGAGACCAGCTGATCAATTCCATGGTTAATCCAATAGTAGTCCAATAGATCCAGAATCCAATATAATTTGAGGAATTCACAGTCTGGTGAAGTCGGGACTTGAAGGTTAAAGGCAGAGAACAGAGATAAGGGAGAGTGGAGGAGATGCGACCGCCCTTGTCAGAGTCCCAAGCTGAGTTGAACTCAGTTTTACAACTTGAGCTGTAAAGTTGAGTTCAGTGTTTTGAGTGTACACCTGAGCTGATGCGTTCTGTCTCCAGATCTTTTCGCCCTGTTTTATACAACATGAAAATACAAACGTTCACTTTATTGCCTCACCTCAAGGAGTTTGGTGGCTGCTCTTTGATCACACAGATCCATTTCCACACCAGAAAACCTCTCACTTGAATCCGCTATATAAATAACAATTCGCCAGGTGAGGACAGACAACAATCTGTTTGACAGTATTCATGTTATGAATAAGAGATCCCTCGGTGGTGAAGAAGATTGTCTGTTGATCAGTTCCCGAAGGTACATCCAGGGTTCATCTAGAGCCACTTGTTAGTGGGCTTGTTTAACATGGGGATGTCTTTGCACACAGACAAACACACACAGCCGTTGACAGATCCTTAGCTTGAACCAATAGCTGGGAAATCCCAGGTGATAGGGGTCTGAGGACCTGCTGCATCCTGCACCTCACTTTGCACTCAGATTACATACCACGTAAATCCCAAAGAGGAGTTCTACACAGCACAGATGCACTTGCACTGTGCACTATAGATCATGTGCTATGCATCATTACAGAAGTAGAGAGATGGAATGCCAACTCAAGATCTCGTTCCATTGAGTTCTGTTTGTGAGCTTGCGACCTCGAGATTTCAGCCGCAGGAAATTTACTTCCTGTCATCTGCCAGCAATAACACCAGATGCGCTTGTAAAGGACAGTTTCTGCACAGTAAAATTACCAGTGTAAAACTAACACTGACTGCTAAATTAACACTGCCAGTGTACACATGGTCCTACTCTGGCTAGAGTGGGTCATATGTTCACTGTCAGTGTTAATTTAACACTGGTGATTTTACTGTGTGCATGTTTTCTTGCATTTTCTGTCATGGCTTCAGCAAGTTATCCCCTCAGAGTATGTTCAAAGTGTAGCTTGAATGAAGTTCTTGTTGATTTTAAATCGTATTCAGGACAAAACCTGCTAATATTATTGATAAGAACATGCAGACTGTCAGCAACTGTGATGGAAAATCACAGTCAATAATCATTAATTATTCATAAAACGTGTATAAAAATACAATAAAAGCAGACACCATTTGTCATTTAAAAAAGCATCATAGTAAAATGCCGTAATATAACCGTATAAACTCATAAATAGCAGAGTAAAAGTCATCAAACACCATAAAAATCATCAATCAATAAAAATCATACGCTGTAAAAATAATCATAGTATTCCTTTGAAGTAATAACACTTAGAACATTTACCACATGATGAGGGAGGCTGTTCCACAGAGTCACAACATCTTCTTGAGTCATATCTGCATATTTGCACCTCAAAAATGTCAGAGTGACCTCTCAAACATAATACTCCCATCACACATAGCCGGAATCACGCAGAATGGCATCGGAATTATGAATCAGCGCACATCTGAAAAGTGTCGGATTTCAGTTCCAAAATGCTCTGACAGCCATCTATGGAAGTCCACACAGTTGGTCAAAAAATCGGCCGACGGCCCCAAGTGTGATGCACATGTTCAAAACTTTCCAGGCGCCGTTGAGATGGGACACCTACAGCGACAGCACTTTATGTGCAGTCTGAGGACCGTCTAACTGTAATTTACATATTCCAATGGCGGCAAAACGGTATCCCAAATGATTTGAGCGCATACGAGTTAACCTCAAGATGGATCTGGCAGGGCAAAGCCTGCCGGTATGTGACCTGTACGCGCCACGTATAATAATGTCAGTGTTGAAATGTATGTGGCATGCTTCATCATGAGAATAATTATGACTTATTATGAAGTACAGTGAACGTGAACAGTGGCTATCAAACTGAAAGCACCATGCGCTACTGTGCGTTGTGTAGTTGCGTTGTGCTCCTGAAGGAAAGGCGTTCCGTCTGAGGGACTACATGGCCCACTGCCAGCAAACTTTGAGTGAAGCTGTCCAGTGGCTCTCCTGCTTAACAACAAAACTCATTAAGAACAATTCTCATTTTATTTTCAGTCATAAATTATTTTGATATCACTGAGGTATCACACAGTCAATACGATGAAATATGCATCATTTATTTCAGTCCACACAAATCAAAGAAAATATGAGAGGCATCATGAAGGACCTGACACCTGCCTTCAGTTTCTATCAAGCTGCCAAAACTGTGGAAAAATGACCAGCAAGCCCAGTGGGTTTGTATATTACATGATTCAAATTGACATGAAAATTTTGTACTTTCGGAACTGTGCACATTACTAGTTCTTGCATCGTGAAGACATCCAGGTTATCTGGATCAACCGTGAGGCCTCACAGGCGGCATTCTACCAGACGGCGGCTGGCAGGATGACGCAGGTGACCGCTGTCATGGGAGACCACCAGCTGACTCTTGGATGCTGAGTCGAGCAGTTCTCAGTCTGACAACGTGGACAGCCTTGTTACCTCAGATAAAATAGTATTTAGAGTTAAACAGAAATCATCAGTATTTACAGAACCGATTGAGTTCATTTTGTAAAATTAATACGAGGTCTGTTAGAAAAGTAACGGACCTTTTTATTTTTTGAAAAAACTATATGGATTTGAATCATGTGCGCTTGCATCAGCCAAGCTTGAACCTTCGTGCGCATGAACAAAAGCAAGTCCGTGTTGGAAGTCTCACAGGACATGTTGACATGCCCAGCTCTCCACAATTTCTCGGATACTCACTCGACTAAAAAGCCACTGAAAGCCATCTGAATCTTCTGAATGGTGGAAGACATGTCCCGTGAGACTTCCAACACGGACTTGCTTTTGTTCTCCGCCATTGCGGCTTCGTCCCGACGTGTGAATTCCGCCGCACGTCTTTCATTACAAAATCTCTTTTAACAGTGGAATGTGCCTAAAAATGGCTATGCCCACCTCTTCCGCAATTTCTCTGGGTCACACGACATCCCGGATCAACACAGCCTTCACTTTGGAAATGATCTGGTAATTTCAGCCTGTCGATGGCCACTCGGAGCGCAGCGCGCCCTCAGCCACTCTGGGCCGTCTTTAATCTGGTTGTAATGCTCCTTAGTCCTTGTGACGCCCATAGAGTCTTCACCGAAAGCCATCTGTTTTTTCCCAAATGGTTTCCACCTGGCTGTCTCTCACAGTTTCTGAAAAAATTTGATTCAGCGCTGCTCCAATCGTTCAGACATTTTCCTGACAATGAAAATCCGACGAGGGGGGTGGACCAGTGCTCACTCAAAGCCTGCTCACAGGCGAATGACGCAATCGACAGGCGTGAAAAAACGCATGCGCACGAAGGTTCAAGCTTGGCTGATGCAAGCACACGATTCAAATCCATATAGTTTTTGAAAAAAATAAAAAGGTCGGATAGTTTTCTAACAGACCTCGTATATATATATATATATATATATATATATATATATATATATATATATATATATATATATATATATATACACAAATACAATAAGTACAAATTGAACAGAAAACAATAAGATCTCAATAAATTAAAATAAATAATTACTGTATCCCTGTAGAAGTGTAGACAACAACAAATTTAGCACCATGTTTTGGACAAGAAAATAATGGAGTAGAAGATGAGCTCGTCTTTTGGTCCAGAAATCACATTAAAAAATATAAATAAATAAAAGGGTGGCGTGATCCTCTTCCCTTAGTTGACTGTATAAAATTGAATTGTCTTTTAAAACTTGCCTTGTTGTTAATTGACTGCAAGATCTATATTTTATATAAGATATGTTTGATCTGAATAGTTCCCAACATGTGGAATACATGGGTTACATCTTGATCTTTCAACCTAACCTGTTGTTTCCACACCCTCGCAGCAGTAACAGTTCGGCATTGACAAAGCATTTTCTTTCAGAGAGCAGCATGACTTTGTGAGCAATAATGGGGGCAGCTACAAAATGGAAGGCTCAGTAAATTATTCAGAATAACTGATCAAAACCTTTAACCTTATTTTGTGATGTTTGATATCGTCGATTCCCAGCAGAATATTGGAGTTTATAAAATCTGTGAACAAAGCGCTGGGTGCAGAGCAAAAGACCAGAAGTGAAAAACCTGACATCCTCTCATGCATGTGTGGCACAACCTCAGCCCCCGAGATCAGGAGTTGGTGTTCCATCTCTCTACTTCTATGGCATCATCAAGGTCAGACCCTGTATCCCATGAAAATTCAGTAAGGTATGTCTTCTATAATATATTCCAGTTCTAAGGTAGAACTATACTAGTGTATACTAAGGTATATCTAAATATCTAAAAAAGGAAAAGTAGAATAGAAGAGTAGAAAAGAGTAGAGTAGAGCCACTTAGGTGCCTGGTCTGGAGATCCAGGGATGGTAGGTTGAAAAGCTTTTTTATCCCATGGGAACTCTCCCTACCCACCCAAGCAGCTCAAGAATGTGGCCCATGTTCATGCGGTGTCAGAGTGTGACGGTATCATGCCCCAAGACGGAGCACTTTTTCGGTTTTAATGCCTTGTTCATTTCCATTCATTGACTGAATCTTCAGTTCGTGGACAAACTGTTGTAGTTGAACATGTACCGACCCAGGATGGGAACCAGTGACTTTCATAACAGCACAACAAAGCGGGACTGATGATCCCTCAAAAGTGGACAGGATCACCATGAAAACAGGAAGTCGTGTGACCTGTATGTCCTCAAAGACGTAGCAGGTTTTCCTTCACTGGGATCTTCCTTCATCTTTGGGCATTTTTATCTTCTGGAATTAGATTTGGTCCCACTACAAATAGAGAGATATAAATTTCATCAGAGTGAAATCAGTTGTATCATAGTGTTAAATCAAATCCATTCAAATCCAATAAGAGTCATTTTTACTGTGATAGAGGTGATTTCACTCTGATAGAGTGCATATAACTTTATCTGGAGTGTGACCAAATGTAAGCACAGCAGGAATAAAATTCACTGCAAAATTTACTGTGTAACTACATCAGGTGAAAACTAGCACTCGCACGTGCACTGCATTTTAACGCTATCATCTAGCATAAGAACAGCTGATTATCGTGCATAACAGCTGGAGGAAGCAGATCCTGCTGGATTCACTTCACAGCATTGCCTGGTTGACGTCTTTTCCCTGTTTCTGCTTCGTCTTGATTGTTCCTGTCTGAGGAAAGTTCTGCAGGACCCGTCACTCTTAACCTGACTGACTCAAAGGTCAGCTGATCCCTGAAGGAAACACAAGAGGGTCTGTGACAGGAGCAAGACCGGGTTGAAGCTCTGGACCAGCTGGTGAGACCTCAGCAGATGCAATGAGTGACGTGTTCCTTCTCCGTGTCAGCAGTCGCTCTCCAAACACAGGCAGTAGTGTGATTCCTGCCCGCTGAGGACATCTGCTCCTAAACCCTTTCTGCACTTTATTAAACTTATCTGCGCTCATTTGGGTGACTGAGAGAATGGCTTGTTTTATAAGTGCTGCATTAAGCAACCATAGAGTTAGAGAGGATTCAGACACTTCCATTGGTCCAAATGAGCCAGAGGCATTATTGGCTTTTGTTCGCAGCTATAAGTTATGCTTGTCAGGGGAAATTTCATCCTTAAAGGGAAACATTACACAGTGAGAAATACAATACATACCTTTATCGGACATTTGAACTTCGCGCTCTCCCGAGTGCCCCCGGGCTGCCATCATTGTAGAATATCCTGGTATTTCCCACTTGGCGCTGATGTTATTGACGAAAGACTGTACATACGTGCCAATGTTCACTGTTGGAATTACAATTTTGTACATGGCCCATGTCAAACAAGCGTTACTTCCGTACATTAATTGAAGTCTCTGTTGCTGTGCTGCAAAACACAGGGCATGACGCAGGGTGTTTGTGGCCAATTAACGAGTGAAGCTTGAATTCAAGGTCCGTTTTGCGTGTTACACACCATCGGCATCAGCCTGCAGTTTCCGCATCTTCACCAAAGAATGTTGTTCAGGCGCAAAGTTTCTGTGTCAATATCTTTGCCATCCCAGACTTGAATCCAGTCGTCCATGCTCCTGGCTGGAATAGATTCCAGATCTACCGGAGGAGACTCGTTTATATCGGCTGCAGTGGCGCCCCCCCTCCCCACTTTCTTCGAGCTGCTCATTCCTGTTTGTGGTGGCTGACACGGCACCTGCTTCCCCGCTGCCTTCTGCCTGGTTATTTTTCCTCTTCTTGTTTTTCTTGTCGTCAGACCACCTCGGCTATATGTTACAATGTCCCGAGGATTGGGACAATCCTCTGTCTCAAACTCCTCTGTCTCAGACTCAGCTTCAATAGATTCCATAATTTTCCGCACAATTACAGACCGGATCAGTTTGATTTGTAACCACATGGGCCTGCGCACCGCAAGAAGACTACATAAAGATCAACCTCGCAGCTCAGCGGTGTCAAAGAAAGACATACTGAAATGGTGCCTCAAACAAGAGAGACGACCCTCTGCCCCGTGACCTTTCCCACTTCCTTATTTGGTCATGCAAGCTCATGTACAGTCTTTCGTCAATGACGTCAGCGCCGAGCGGGAAATCCCTAGATATTCTACGATGGTGGCCCGGGGGCACTCGGGAGAGTGCGAAGTTCAAATATCCGATAAAGGTATGTACTTGCGGGACTAGTGTAAAAAGTCTGGAATATCAGTGCTTTGGTATGTTTCTTATAGGAAAATATTGCATTTCTCACTGGGTAATGTTCCCCTTTAAGTTCATCCTCCCTGTAAACTTTTGCATCTTAAAACTCAAGAACCATAAAA
The DNA here is from genome assembly GCF_902500255.1 of Thalassophryne amazonica. Taxonomy (NCBI): domain Eukaryota; kingdom Metazoa; phylum Chordata; class Actinopteri; order Batrachoidiformes; family Batrachoididae; genus Thalassophryne; species Thalassophryne amazonica. The sequence goes on along the minus strand of NC_047113.1, from coordinate 76,251,559 downwards.
CTTTCAAAATTGAAATTTTGATATATTAATACTTGGAGGTCAAAACTCTGTGTGTCAAAAAATCATGGTGACTTGTATAAATGCTTTTTTAATTGAATTTTGGATTTAAAGTAGGAAATGTACCAGTTACCCTGAAGTGCTCAATTGCCTGCTAGATGGAGACAAAAACTGTTCAAATGTGCGGCAAGGTTAACTTTTGGCAAAAATAAGATGGACAGATGGCCAAAAATGAATTCACAGTTGTGTCCCTTGCCATTATGGGCAACTCTGGTGTCAAAGCCCAAAGCCTCTTCTGCATTGTGACATCTGGATAACAGATCAAGAAGAGGATTGCATGTTGTGGTGACATATGGTGGGGATCCTGTGTGCCCAGTGGTCACTATCAGAATGATGAAGGCCCAACAGGAACCATGAACACCAGACAGCTAATGGGGATCTGGTGACACAAGTCGTCAAAGGTGAATAAGAGGTTGAGGTTCCCTTATTTAACGTGGGTAACCAACGACGGTCTCAACGTGTCTGTCACTCATCCCCAGCACTGTTGTTAAGAGTGCCAGTTGGGAGCGTGCCTGCAATTGGGAAGTGAACTTGAATTGCTGGCATCCCAGTCCCACGTGCAAGCCGTTACACCACCACCTCCCACCACCTAAGCCAGAGGGGGTGATGGTTTGTAGTCCAACAGCTGTGAAGGCTGCAGCAAGTCCTCTGCTGGGATTTCCCAGGCATCACACCAGGCTGAGGATCTGACTGTGCATTTGTTGGTGTGCAAGGACATTCCCACATTAACCTTCTGGGGTCCGAGGGCATTTTCTGGACAGTTCACTCGCCTGGCATAAATGTTTTACTATTGCTGTTAACAGCTCTCCCTGCACCCCACAATCAAGTTTGATGTCTCTTTTTTCAGGACAACCTGTGCTTTCATAATATATATGCTTTGTTGTGTTTTATAAGTGTAATAATGGTTTGCAATCAGAAATAAGAAAGAAAAAAGTAAAGTGGAAAAATAATTTTCCACACACATTTATTCAAAACACACAGCAAACCATAATAAACAACGGTTTTGACACTTTATAAAGGTAATTTGAGGTCTTGTGTGAAAGACTGTACAACAAAAAGGTTCAAACAATGAACACAAATGCACATTTTGAACAATATATACAAAATGACCTATACGTTTTGTTTGTCATCTCAAAGCAATTTCTGTCTGCTATTACACAAAGGTTACATCACAAATTTCTACTTCTGCTGTGTTTTGGAGTGTTCTGTGCTGCTCCTAAAGCAGCTTTCATTCACACTTTGGCCCACTTTGGCTCCTTACAGTCTGAGGAGTGGCCTTCCCCCTCACTCTATTGATATGGTAAACAGTGCTTTACGCCGAGAAAGCAACAGAGTTATCCAGTAACATTCACATGCAAACTAGTGGAGCAATCCTGATAGTTACACACTCTTTGTTTGAGCATGTGAGATTGTCATCAGAGGCTCTCCGTCTGCTCCGTCTGCTTTCACTGATCGCTGTGCGTAATGGCGCAGGGTGCACTGTAGTCCAATAGTATGTGCTCATTGGAGCATCCAGGGGGCTATTCAAACGGGCCAACTAGTAACATATCACTCCTGAAAACGATCTTTGGCTTTTCATGTGAGGTAAATCTGCCCTACGATTGGATTTTGGAAAACCGTGTGATGGTGAAACAATTCAGATTGGACACTCACATTGCACACGTCATCACACAGCTTCTATGAGGAGTACAAAGATGGCTGATGACTGGCTCGAAAGTCCACGGAGTTAACTTTTCAGCAAAAAAAAGTAAGTTTCTATCTCATATCATTAAAACATTATTTCTAATTTAGTAAAGCTTTGTCTTAGCTGTCGTATACGACAACGTCAGCCCCAGAGGGTTAAACAAACCCACACACCTGTGTCTCTAGATCATAGGTGTCAAACTGATTCCAGAAAGGGCCATGAGGGTGCAGGGTTTCTTTGTAACCACCAATTCTAGCAGGTGATTTCACTGATGAACATCACTTTGAGCAGATGGGAAGAGTTCAAGCTGAAGAAGGAGTCCTACTTATCTTTGTTGGTAGGTGGGACCCCAGAGGCAGCTGACAGGTACTGGCAGGCCAAGCGTGCCGCATCCCGTGCGGTCGCAGAGGCAAAAACTCGGGTCTGGGAGGAGTTCGGGGAGGCCATAGAGGAGAACTATCGGGTGGCCTCGAAGAGATTCTGGCAAACCGTCCAACACCTCACGAGGCGGAAGCAGCTCTGCACCAGTACTGTTTAAGGTGCGGGTGGGGAGCTGATGACCCTGACTGGGGATGTTGTTGGGCGGTGGAAGGAATACTTCGAGGATCTCCTAAATCCCATCGTCACATCTTCCATTACCCTGGCCAAAGTCACCGAGGTGGTTAGAAAGCTCCTTGGTGGCAAGGCTCCTGGGATGGATGAAATCCGTCCTGAGTACCTTAAGTCTCTGGATGTTGTCGGACTGTCTTGGCTGACACGCCTCTGCAACATCGTGTGGTGATCGGGGACAGTGCCTCTGGATTGGCAGACCGGGGTGGTGGTCTCTCTGTTTAAGAAGGGGGACCGGAGGGTGTGTTCCAACTATAGGGGGATCACATTCCTCAGCCTCCCCGGTAAGGTCTATTCCAGAGTGCTGGAGAGGAGAATTCGACCGATGGTCGAACCTAGGATTCAGGAGGAGCAGTGTGGTTTTCATCCTGGTCGCGGCACACTGGACCAGCTCTACACGCTCCATCGGGTGCTCCAGGGTTCATGGGAGTTCGCCCAACCAGTCCACATGTGTTTTGTAGATCTGGAGAAGGTGTTCGACCGTGTCCCTCGGGGCACTCTGTGGGGGGTGCTCCGGGAGTATGGGGTCCGGGGTCCTTTGCTACGGGCTTTCCGGTCCCTGTACGACCGCAGCAGGAGCTTGGTTCGCATTGCCAGTAGTAAGTCAAACCTGTTTCCAGTGCACGTTGGCCTCCTCCAGGGCTGCCCTTTGTCACCGGTTCTGTTCATTATTTTTATGGACAGAATTTCTAGGCACAGCCAGGGTGTACAGGGGGTCTGGTTTGGGAACCACAGAATCTCGTCCCTGCTGTTTGCGGACGATGTGGTTCTGTTGGCTTCTAAGTATCTCGTTGTCTTGTTTACGAGTGAGGGATGGATGGAGCATGAGATCGATAGACGGATCGGTGCAGCATCTGCAGTGATGCAGTCGCTGTATCGGACCGTCGTAGTGAAGAGAGAGCTGAGTAGGGGGGCAAAGCTCTTGATTTACCAATCGATCTACGTTCCGATCCTCACCTATGGTCATGAGATTTGGCTCATGACCGAAAGCTAAGCTAAACTGAGAGTTCCAGGCCCAAGCTCTGGAACTCTCTGCCATTGAATGTCCGACTGGCTCCTTCAGTTGACTCTTTTAAGACTCTTTTAAAGACACATCTTTTTGTGCTGGCTTTTAACACAAGATGAGCTGAATACTGCCACATCTTTTATTGTCTTGTTGATTTATTTTGTTCTTGTATTTAACTAAATATAATTTTAATTCCTTTTATTGTACAGCACTTTGGGGCAGTGTTGACTGTTTGCAAATGTGCTTTATAAATAAACCTGACCTTGACCTTGAAAGAACAAGATCGCGAGTACAAGCGGCTGAGATGAGTTTCCTCCGCAGGGTGGCTGGGCGCTCCCTTAGAGATAGGGTGAGGAGCTCTGTCACTCGGGAGGAGCTCGGAGTCGAGCCGCTGCTCCTCCACGTCGAAAGGAGTCAGTTGAGGTGGCTCGGGCATCTTTTCCGGATGCCCCCTAGACGCCTCACTGGAGAGGTGTTCCGGGCACGTCCCATTGGGAGGAGGCCCCGGGGAAGACCCAGGACACGCTGGAGGGACTATATCTCTCGGCTGGCTTGGGAATGCCTTGGGGTTCCCCCGGAGGAGCTGGAGCAGGTGTGTGTGGATCAGGAGTTCTGGGCAGCTTTGCTTGAGCTGCTGCCCCCATGACCCGACTCCGGATAGAGCGGAAGAAAATGATTGAATGGATGGAAGTGTTCATCAGTGAAATCACCTGGTTTAGTTGGTGCTTACAATGAAAACCTGCACCCTCTTGGCCCTTTCTAGAATCAGTTTGACACCTGTGCTAGATCGACCCTTGATGTTGATATCCTGTCCACTAATCGATGAAGAGGCTATCTTCTTTGCCACAGTGGCCTTTGGGCAACTTAGTTGTTTCCAAATATCTGCAGACTTTCCTTTTACTTGGCGGGGAGACATGATTAAAAGGTGCAACACATGAAGTATTAATTGGTTTGTATGTTTGTAGAATCTCTACGCCTGGCAGTAAATTCCTTCCAGTGAAACTTTTCAACACTGGAGGTTTGATACTAGCAGCAATCTGTAGCTCGCTGAACCAGAATGAGCTGTGAAAACTAATCCATGCTTCACTCTCTCTCCCTGCCTTGGGGTTGGGGGTTGGGGGAGTGATGGTTTCAGGGGACTACAGGAGGCAGTAGCACAGTAATTGGGGCAAAAATAGGTTTCCCTCCATGTCTTATACTCCTCCCTAAGCCATCTCCCTCTTCATTTCACTCTACCAAAAATCCTTAGCAAGAAGCCGCCAAAATAATCCAACCAGCTCCCTCTCTCATGGATTTCATTTGTTGTTAATTGCCTTGCTTGCTCTTAGAGGTTACCCGCCACATTGCAGATCTGGCCAAGGTCACTGCTGACTACATCTCTGTTAATGGCTCAATTCCCCCCAGGATTACCAGTAATGGTGCCTCAATATTCTGCACATCTGTGAAACCATTACACCAAGCCCAGGGCCTGAGCCCAGCAGCATGTCAAATAGTGTTATTGTAAAACGCACTGGTCATTTAGCACCATTTGTCACGTGCAATTTGTTGTTAGAGCACAAATCGTTATTTGAAATATCCTGTCAAACCTTACAGAGGAGCTTTATATCTCTATTGTGGTTTGTACCTGTTTTTTTTTATTATTATTATTCCATCACTCAGAACAGGAATCTAAACCCACAAAATACAGATAACTCAATGGTCCTTTTTTCTATGGATGATGTTTTTCTTTATTTAAGACACTGTTTAGCTTTTACACTCCCTGAAACTGGAGCTCATGCAAACTGAAGTGGCTCAAGACTCACGTCTATTCCACATGTATTCTCTATTTATTTCCACTCTGACGAAACAGCACTGGGTAGTACTTTTTTAAGCCTCCCACCCGTCGCGTTTTGTCCCAGACAGAACGTGCCGTTTGATGCATGCGCGGCTTTTAGAGCTTTTCCTCTGCAGAGAAAAGAGAGCGAGGTTGAAGCAACAGAGAGGATATGATGCGGGTCGAGCATGTGCCATTGTTCAAGAAGAATACATTCATTATACAGTGGAGAAGAAAATAAAAAGCCTTTCTGTACAAGCAGATAATGATGTGTACAGAATGCAATTGTCCAGTGAATGTATGCATATACAGCATCCGTCAGAAAGCTTATTATGGGAGGAAAACCTTCAATCTTATCTGAATGTCAGACTATTCTCTTTAAAAAAATTGTTTTACTTCATGTGGATTTATGATACATAATGCATTTTCAGGTGTGTGAGAAGAGGTTTTAAAATAAGGAAGCTTGCAATCAGAGTATTAATGTATGACATCATTTATGTAAACACAGTGTATCCAGAAAGTATTCACACTTTTACAATATTTTCTTACGTTACAGCCTTATTCCAAAATGGATTAAATTATTTTTTCCACAATATTCTATGCACAATACCCCATAATGACAATGTGAAAAAAGTTTTTGAGATTTTTGCAAATAAAAAAAACTAAGAAATCACATGTACATAAGTATTCCCAGCCTTTTCCATGAAGTTAAAAATTGAGCTCAGGTGCATCTTGTTTCCACTGATCATCCTTGAGATGTTTCTACAGTTTAACTGGATTCTACCTGGGGTAAATTCAGTTGATTGGACATGATTTGGAAAGGCACACACCTGTCTACATATACGGTCTCACAGTTGACAGTGCATGTCAAAGCACAAACCAAGCATGAAGTCAAAGGAATTGTCTACAGACCGATGAGGCAGGATTGTCTCAAGGCACAAATCTGGGGAAGGATACAGAAACATTTCTGCTGCTTTGAAGGTCCCAATGAGCACACTGGCCTCCACCATTTGTAAATGGAAGACGTTTGGATCCATCAGGACTCTTCCTAGAGCTGGCTGCCCATCTAAACTGACCAAGAACCCAATGGTTACTCTGTCAGAGCTCCAGCATTCCTCTGTGGAGAGAGGAGAACCTTCCAGAAGGACAACTTCCTCCAATCCTCCAATCAGGCCTGTATGGTAGAGTGGCCAGATGGAAGCAACTCCTTAGTAAAAGGCACATGGCAGCCCACCTGGAGTTTGCCAAAAGGCACTGGCAGACTAGTCAGGATTTTGGGAAAAATGAATACAGCAATGTAAAGAGACATCCTGGATGACAACCTGCTCCAGAGCCCTCTTGACTAAGACTGGAGTGATGTTCATCTTTCAGCAGGACAGTGACCCCAAGCACACAGCATGATATCAAAGGAGTGGCTTCAGGACAACTCTGTGAATGTCCTTGAGTGGTCCAGCCAGAGCCCAGACCTGAATCCTATTGAACAACTTTGGTGAGATCTGAAAATGGCTGTGTGCCGACACTCCCCATCCAACCTGATGGAGCTTGAGAGGTGCTGCAAAGAATAATGGGAAAAACTGCCCAAAGATAGGTGCACCAAGCTTATGGCATCATATTCAAGAAGACTTAAAGCTGTAATTGCTGCCAAATGTGCATCAACAAAGTTGCAAAGACTGTGAATACTTATGTACATGTGATTTCTTAGTGTTTGGGTTTTTTTTGTTATTGTTGTTCAATACATTTGCAAACATTTAAAACTTTTTTTCATGTTGTCATTATGGGGTGTTGTGAGTAGAATTTTGGGGGGAAAATTAATTTACTCTATTTTGAATAAAGCAGTAGCATAAAATGTGGAAAAGTGAAGCACTGAATACTTTCTGGATGCACTGTATACTGTTAAGGCTCTATGGGGGTATTAGTGTGGCTTTCATGGAAGTTTCATTTATGAATTTCATGCAATTGCATAGATTTTGAATAAAGTACGCTTATGTAGTATAGGAACCTTGGTTTAGACATACAGTAGGTTTCAATGCAAAAACAAAGATGTGTCAATGAGCCAGGTGTGATGGGAGTATTTGGAAGCTGTTCACTTGGTTGCATTCCAGATCATTTCAAAAACACCAGATTATAGCCAGCCTGGCGTAAGTGTACCTCACTTTGTCCCATGCGTGTGTTTGTTACGTTTTTATTTATTTGTTTGCATCACCCAAAGCTGTTCCATGGTGTCATTGATGCAGCAAAGCACAGCACCAGTGCATGCTCCCAGATTTGACTTTATTAAAAAATCTTTCAAAACATGGTGTGAACCACATTGTTAGTCTTTTCCCTCAGGTCCCCCAGGGTCCCTTGGTTGTCTGCCTTTCCCCCAGTTCCCAGAGTTGTTATTCCTTTCCCACCCAATCCTGTAATTGAGTTGATTGTTGGCCTTTCTCCCCAGGTGTCATGGTTGTCAGTCTTCACCCCCTCTCAACCACCACCTTTAGTTGTTGGCATGTCCCCCTCTGGTCCCCTAGTTCCCCAGGTTCTTGGCATTTGGGTCTTCTGTTTGTTGGCCTTTTGCCAGGGCCCCCTGTTGATTGATCTTCCTCCTGGTATGCAGACGACCTGTGTCTGATTTTACCTTAACAGCATGAAGTTTAAAAAACAGATTCCATCAAGCATCAATAGATCCATCATCCTTCTCCACTAATTCTCCCTTGAATTGCTGCAGTCTGTTACACTCTGAGAGAATAATGTGGGAAAACACCTCTATTTATATAAATAAAGTAAGTGCCTTCAGCTGCTCCCTTGTTCTCACTCGGGGTCGCCACAGCAGATTCAAGGTGGATCTGCTGTTGGGAAAGTGAAGTACACGGACCCACGCCAGGGGGTGTAAATGAACGGCCAATAGGAAGTCCAATAAATAACAATTTATTCTGCAAATGTGCACAACAACCAAATATGCTTTTAGTCTGTCAATCAATCTACACAAAAGATGGCGCGTGGGCAGGCCTGAGGGTAGGAGACGCCTATCCAGAGAAGAGCCGGGACCCATGAGGTTCCACCGCCAACGGAGACCTGCAACACACCGGAGCCGCCAAGTCCTGAGTCCCCAGGTGGCCACTGCTTCCAGCTGTCAGATCCGGTACTGCTGGCAGGAACAGACACAGGTTAAAGATGGGTGTGTGTACACCCAGAAAACAGTCAGCAAAAATACAGTTCCTTCCTGAGGGAAAAATCTCCACCTCCAAACACAGGAACACAGAGTATGTGCAGTGCCTTATGTATCACTTAATCAAAGTCTGAAGTGAGGAGTGGAGACACCAACTCCTCCAACTTCCACAAACTCGGCTACAAGCTGCAAGTGTACAAAAGGTTACGACTGCAAAAAGCTCTGCTGCAAAAACGTTTGCGTACGGCACAGAACGGCTGAGTAGTTTACCTGACGGGTAAGCTGATAACTCGGCAGAGTTGTGGTGTCTCTTCCAGGCTTTTATGGACTGTGATGATGCTGGGATGATTGCTGACAGCTGTCAGCTCCTGGTAGACTCCTACAGCGACTGCGCCCTCTGGTGCCCGAAGCCCGACGACAGGCAGGGCACCCTCTGGTGTTGACCAGCAGTACCTCCTCTTTGGGCGGCCCACACAACATCTGTATGTTGATTTGGCACATGTTTTACACCAGATGCCCTTCCACATTACATGGAGAAATGTGGCAGGGGTGGGGTTTGAACCCGTAACCTTCCACACTGAAACTAAGCACAATAATCATTTGGCCACAGCCTCTATTTATAGCTGAGTACTGCACTAAGTACACTGACTGGTTGCTCTCCATGTCAGGGGTGAGTTTATATAAGTGAAGTGCGCAACGTATCTGCACATGCATGGGTCAAACGGGAGCAAAAATCCAAATTACCAAACTTACACTGTTCCCATTGAATTTCATATACAGTAGCATTAGCGGACTGTAAAAGTTAAGGTTTACAGGGATTGTTTCAAAGGCTTTAAGCCTTAAGCGATGCATACAATAATGACAGGGGCGCATTGTGCTGTTTTCAAATGCTAGAACGGAATTTATAGGCTTGAAAGTTGGTAGAGAAGCTTGAATCTTCGACTGAACTGGGTTGCTTGACGCGAGGACATTTCTTTTTCGTCTTTTCTTTTTTTTTTTTTATATAGCGCCAAATCACAACAAACAGTTGCCCCAAGGCGCTTTATATTGTAAGGCAAGGCCATACAATAATTATGTAAAACCCCAACGGTCAAAACGACCCCCTGTGAGCAAGCACTTGGCTACAGTGGGAAGGAAAAACTCCCTTTTAACAGGAAGAAACCTCCAGCAGAACCAGGCTCATTTCGCTTCAAATCGCAGAAGCTTCCTCAGCTAAAATTCTTGCTCTGGAAGTCTGACTTCTGTCTGACTCTTGTAGAGAAGAATAAAACAGAAGCCAACAAAAGCTGGAGTTTTAAACCTAACCAGACCCCTCCTACTGAGAGGCAGACTGCTATAGGCTAGTGACTAAACAATAGCTCTAATTAGCAACTATTGGATGGATGCCTTTCTGATGGCTCCCTTGATGACGTGAATGACTCATTACCATGAACAAAAGACTGAAACTGCTTTGACCTGAGTACCCCATTGTAAACAGGGGATAAAGCGTGTCTCAGACCCCCTCCCTGGTTAAGGCTGGGTTTCAAACGTTTCACAAAGAATGCCTCCTTGACCCCTCTCTCAAACCATTTCTTCTCTCTGGCTAATATTTTAACTTCCTTGTCCTCAAACATGTGGTTAGTGTCTTTAAGGTGGAGATGAACCGCAGACTGAGGTCCACTGGCGCCCTCTCTGCGGTGCTGGTATAGCCTTTTGTGTAAAGGTTGCACACATTTATTTTGTCAATATTCTGAAACTGTGCCGAATTATAATGTGGTTGATGACGTTTTCGTGCATTGGCTTATGACTGTAATGTCACGCCATGAATGACGTGGCACGTAATATTATAAAATTGACATGTTCTATAAACAAACTCCATGCATGCAACTTAAACTCCAAATCTGTCAACTTATCAAAACAAACGTGACACCAAAGAAGTTATGTGTGAGACCCACCTTCATTGTAGTTATTATGAAGCCGGAGGAGTAGCGATTTCTCATCGCTGCTTAGCAAATATTCTGCAATATCCATAGTTTCAGACTCTGGACTTCGTCTAACCGTCCGTCAGTTGCCTTCAAGGAGTCAGAAATTTGTTTGTCTCCAACTATCAACAAGGACCGGCCATTTTTGACAACAGCACTCTCTTCCTCCTTCGTCGGCACCAACGGTAGTTTCTGTACCGATGCAGCGTATGCAAAGGCAGCCCGCGCTTCTTTCCGTTTCTGTCCACTGCCGTACGTAGTCCTGGTTGTAACAGGCAAGCCGCGGAGCTTACAAAAATGCTTTAAATTGTCAACTTTCCAGCGGTTGAAATGATCAAATCATAGCACTCCTCGCTGCTTTCTGCTGTCATACCTTGTGGATTGGTAGTCGAAAAATTTATCCTACCCGTAATGCACCGCGCGGCCTGAGATGTGCACTTCGCTTATTAACTTGGTAATAGTGAAAACCGACGCTGTCCATGGTGCTGAAGCTGTTCCTGGAAATTTTCAATGGATGTTCAAAAGCAAGTATGACACATCACATTAAAATTGAGTGAAGATGGTTCTCAATCATCCAATTAAGGATTATTTTAAAAGTTTACATCCTTCCTTGTTGGTCTTTAAGACATTCAGTTCAATATTAAGGATTAGTGGCAAGGAAACACACTAAAACCACATAAGAAACACTCTTACTTATGGGTTGCCCAGGAGGGCTGATAAGGCTGTGATTTCATTATCACAAAATGTGCCCTTTTCAAGCACCTTGTGCAACTGATGTTGTGATTTGGTGCTATATAAATAAACTGAATTGAAATTTCAAAACCTGTAATTTAGATGTATTTGCAAATTTAAAGTCTAGAGAATTTTTCAGTTGGGTAAGCTCAGTTTTGCCCTAGTCTTCAAAAATTCCAAAGTTTAACTGAAATCCAAACAGTTTTAAAGGAGATGAACTTACAAGATTCAAGAACAGACAGATGGTTGGATGGACAGGATCATTTTGTATATTTTCTATATCCCTTGTAAATTGTTTGCACTGGTGGTGGTGTGGGGGGTGGGGGGGGGATAATGATCTTGAGACGCTCATCCATGGAATATTCCTGCCAAGTTTGTTGAAAATCTGCTCCCATATATCTGAGTTATTTTATACACAGACACATACAGACCATTAATTACAATAACTGAGACGATTGCTGGCTCACACGATCAAAACCGATCCATCATGTTACTTGGGAAACTGTAATGCATCTGCGCTATAGTCAACCCAAGTATAATATAATCAGTCTACATTTATTTTTAAAGTGATTTTGAAGCTTATTCTACTCTAGTAAACAGACCCAAGTAGAATATGTTAATTGTTTTGATTGAAACAGCAGTAATTTAATCACTTGGTCGAGTTTCTTCACACTGATGAATATTGATGGATGAGTTGTGAGAATAACATGGAGAGCTAAATGGATCATTATCACAGACAAAAGGACACACACATACACACACACACAGCTTGGATGAGCTGATGTCTGTTAATTGTGCTCATGCACATCCATGTATGCCCACACTCACAGATGTGAAGTCGTCTCTAAAATGGGGTTGAGGGATCACCTGGAACGGCAGCAGTGTCTTGGGAGGTTTCAGCTGAACAGAAGACATAATGGATTGGCTGTTTGCGGTTGTGAATTTACTGAGGATTCAACAGCGAGACTGCAGAGAAATGTTTGCGTGCACGTGTGCAACATATTCATCATTTTGTCAGGGCAGCAGTCTGCTCACGTAGTAACATCAGGAGGACTCATCTCCCACCTGGAGATGTTCAGGCCCCAGAGACAGAAACAATATGATGTTGTCACAGACCACATTGTGAAACCCCTCGCAGTGAACAACAAAGTCAAATGGCTGTAAACGGTGTATATTACAGGTCAGGAACAAGCCTGGGTTATACACAGTAAGGTGGTCCAACTGAAGCCAGACTTTCTAATCCGAGAGGTGTTACACAACAAGGAGTCAGGCTGGCATTCAGTACACAGCAAAGCAGGATATTTGGCAGCAGGAGGCATAACCAAGAATGTGAGTAACACAGAAGCATCCCAACATGGCAGCAGTGTCCAAAAGATATCAGGTGGACTCAGAGGTCAGGATACAGAGCAATGGTCAAAATGCAGGTACACTCTAACAAATAAAATGTTGAATTTAATTGATAAAGTTAAGGTAACTTTTTCCACATAACATTGTCAATTAAGTGCAAAACAATATTGTAGTTGAAATTAATTCAATCAAATGAAACATTATTACTTAAATACCTCAGATTAACAATTGCATGTATGTAAGTATGCATGTATGTAAAACCCAGAAGAACTAATACAAGAGGAAAGTACACTTCAAAGAATTACAACAAATAGTACTGTGATCACTATATTGTGATAAAATTGTGTTCACTATGAGGATGATAGAAAAAACACAACATGCAAAAGGAAAAGACACAGACACAAAGGAAAATGTAAGAGCGATAATAGCGCATCAGCTAAAAGTCATCCCAGAGAGCAACCAGCACCATGCTCTGAAAACTATGGAAAAACAAACAACACAGAGAAACCAGAAGAGTGCTTTGTGTGCCATGGGAAAACAAACACCGAGCACCCAGCACCATGCTCTGTAAACTATGGAAAAACAAACGACACAGAGAAACCAGAAGAGTGCTTTATGTACCATGGGAAAACAAACACAGAGCACCCAGCACCATGCTCTGTAAACTATGGAAAAACAAACAACACAGAGAAACCAGAAGAGTGCTTTGTGTGCCATGGGAAAACAAACACAGAGCAACCAGCACCATGCTCTGTAATCCATAGAAAAACAAACAACACAGAGAAACCAGAAGAGTGCTTTGTGTGCCATGGGAAAACAAACACAGAGCAACCAGCACCATGCTCTGTAAACCATGGGAAAACAAATAAAACAGAGCAACCAGCACCATGCTCTGTAAACCATGGGAAAACAAATAAAACAGAGCACCCAGCACCATGCTCTGTAAACCATGGGAAAACAAACAAAACAGAGCAACCAGCACCATGCTCTGTTCACCATGGGAAAACAACACAGAGAAACCAGAAGAGTGCTTTGTGCACCATGGGAAAACAAACAAAACAGAGCAACCAGCACCATGCTCTGTAAACCATGGGAAAACAAACAAAACAGAGCAACCAGCACCATGCTCTGTAAACCATGGGAAGACAAACAAAACAGAGCAACCAGCACCATGCTCTGTTCACCATGGGAAAACAAACAACATAGAGAAACCAGCAGAGTGTTTGTGCATCATGGGAAAACAAACAAAACAGAGCAACCAGCACAATGCTCTGTGCACCATGGGAAACAAACACAGAGCAACCAGCACCCTGCTTTGTGTGCCATAGGAAAATAAACAACACAGAGAAACCAGCAAAGTGAAAACATTTCAAAAGCTAACAAAAGCTATTCATGGAATGGAGATCTGGCAACTTGCTTCCAATGGATTGTTTGCTGTTGTAATGCTCTTCCAATCTCTACAAGGTTGTATTTGTTTCTTTTATTTCTGTTTAATATTTCTTTTGGTTTTTAAGTGTATCTACTCTGAATCTTATTTAACTACAGTCCTCCTGTTGTGAATCGCTAGTTCTTGTGAAGTTCTTGTTCGACACGATGGCAACACTTATTCATGGACAACCACCTGTAAGTCACTCTCCTTTTACAGTACAAGATTTCTTGGATTATTTTGAGAAGAAAATAGAAGACATTAGGTTAAACATATCCCACCATGCCTTAACCCAGCCACTACATCCTACTATTGAGGTGGGTGGCATTACTGAGGTATTACCTAGATTTACAGAATTTGATAGTATCTCTCTAGGCATGCTGACGAAACTGGTAACGTCTCCAAAAAGCACAACCCGCTTATTTGATCCTATACCAACAAAACTGTTTAAGGACCTGTGGCCCACTCTTGGGCTGACTGTGCTGGAAATTATTAATCTCTCATTCATTTCTGGATCTGTTCTTAAATTTTTCAAATCTGCAGTGATTAAACCATTACTTAAGAAACCTAATCTTGACCCTTGTGTATTGAAAAACTAATGGCCGATATCAAATCTATCATTTTGCTTTAAAATTCTGGAAAAAGTGGTTTCACTGCAGCTCGTGGACTATCTTACTGAGAATAATCTTTTTGAGTCACTGCAGTCTGCTTTTAGAAAATATCATTCCACAGAGACAGCTCTCACTAAAGTGGTGAATGATCTTCTGCTTATAATGGATTTGGACACCACTACGGTTCTGGTGCTGTTGAATCTCAGTGCTGCGTTTGATACTGTGGATCATCATATTCTACTCTATAGGCTGGAGCAGTGGTCTCCAAACTATTCCAGAAAGGGCCGAGAGGGTACAGGTTTTCTTTGCAGCCACTGACTCCAGCAGGTGATTTCACTGATGAACTCATCCCACCTGCTCCAAGTGATGTTAATCAGTGAAATCACCTGCTGAAGTCAGTGGCTGCAAAGAAAACCTGCACCCTCTCGGCCCTTTCTGGAATAGTTTGGAGACCACTGGGCTGGAGAATCATTTTGGGATTACTGGGAGTGCCCTTGCATGGTTGATGTCATACCTGACCAGTCGTTCTCACTGTGTTTTGTACAATAACACTACCTCTAACCTTAGTGACATGAAACTTGGGGTTCCACAGGGGTCCATCTTAGGCCCCCTGCTTTTTTCCTTTTATATAACACCCCTTGGGCACATATTGCGGCGTTTTGGGATTACCTTTCACTGCTATGCTGATGATACTCATTATGCAACTTTATCTAAATTCTGGGTCTTTTAGTGAAGCTTAGGGCTAGTGGCCGACGATCACCTTAGTATTTCCTTTGTTTTTCTTGTTGCACAATGCTGGTAAATTATACTGTATTTGGTGTCTTTCTGATGCTTGATTCTATTTTTTTTTTTTTTCTCTGTTTGAGGTGCGGCTCCATCCAGAGATGGGTGTGGTGTCTATTTCTGAAACTCTCTTGTCCTGTGCATCGGCAACATTTCCTGTATATTCGTTTTGTGTATTATTTTGTAATTTGTGTCTGTAGCATGACCCAAGCAGAGGGTCACCCCTTTGAGTCTGGTCTGCTTGAGGTTTCTTCCTCAAATCATCAGAGGGAGTTTTTCCTTACCACTGTCGCCTGTGTTCTTGCTCTGGGGGTTGGTAAAGTTAGACCTTGTTAGTTACTTGTGTGAAGCGCCTTGAGGCAACTTTGTTGTGATTTGGCGCTATATAAATGAAAATAAATTGAAATTGAACATTAATCACATCAGTTCACTGCAATGGGAAAGTAATAATAATCAAATAAAGTAACTCACAATACCAAGCCTACACTAATGCCTGTGACCTGCGACACATGCAAAAATTAATATGAAGCAGCTGCAACTCATTTCCTTGTTTCCCTGCCTGGTACAGATTTCTCCCGTACTTTCCTGTTGAAAGACCTCCATCCAAAGAACATGAAGCTTATCACTGAAGGGTTGTTAGTTCAATCCCTGGATATTTGAGACATCATACCTCTACTCACTACTGTGACAGGGACATAAGCAAAGTCTACAATTCTGTACATTATCTTAAGGTATTAAAATTGCATCAAATGTTGGACTGTTGGAGTCACTGTTGGTGCGTGCACGGTGTCTCTGCTCCACACAGAGAACTGAGTGGGGATTACTTCCGGGTTATCCGAGTGTGAGCAGCGTGAGAAGAGGCAAAAGAAACTTTGAAAACTTATTTATATAATTTTTTCTTCGGAATCCGACCAAACGGACAATGGCTATGGATTAAAATACAACGTAAAAAAAGGTTACTGGACCTTGGATTTATGTAAAACAATAACTTTCAGCACAGTTTGGGATCGGGGCTAGCGGTTAGCCACGCTGCTTCCAGGTAAGGTACAGAGCAGTGTAAACAACCGGAGTCGAAAACACTACAAATGGCACCAAAGAAAAGCTTGGTGGTTGAGGAGTCGGAGGAGGTTAAAAAGGCGCTTGAGTCAGTGTCACTGGACGTAGCTGACATAAAGGACAAGCAGGACAAGATACTCAAGCTTGTGGAGGAAGTCGCGCGACTACGAGCGTTATTAGAGGATAAGGACAAGAAGATCGAGGCTCTTGAGAAGAGAGTTGAGGACTTGGAGCAGTATTCAAGGATTAACGATGTGGTTGTGACTGGCTTAAAGATTAAACCCGCTCATATGCCCACGCAGTGATCGCGGGCAGTGATCTAGAACCCGGCGAGATGGAGGAGAGCTCTGCGGAACAACAGGTTGCCGCGTTCCTGGCGTCCAGGAACATTGATTTGGACATAAACTGTCTTGAAGCTTGTCACCCTCTCCCAATTAAGAAAGGCGCTCCTCCTGTGCTTATCATGAGGTTTTTCAACAGAAAGGATAAGGTTACATTGTTGAGGCAAGGAAGAAAACTGAAAGGTACGAATGTTTACTTGAATGATCACTTAACAAAAACAAATGCAGACATTGCTAAAAAAGCCAGATACTTAAGGAAAACAAACAAAATTCAGAATACATGGGTCAGGAATTGTAAAGTCTTCATTAAACTGAATGGGTCTCCTGAAGTAGCTAAGGTGCTGGTTATTAAGGACATAAAAGAGCTGGAAAAATATGAAATATGAGTCAATAATGTATGGAGAAATAAAAAAGTAAAAAAAAAAAAAAAAAAAAAACTAGTTCTACTTCACAAGCCATTGAAATAAAAAAGTAAAAAAAAAAAAACTAGTTCTACTTCACAAACCATTGAATCAAAACCCAAAATCTCTACTTCAGGAGATGAAATAATACAACAGAGGATAATAAACCAGGAATTATTGGAATTAAAAGCAACTGAGTATACTGAACATAAGATAATGGATTTGGAAAACGAAATAGACCCTGATAATATGATTTTTTTCGACTGATACCGTTCATTGCAACTACTATATGGAAGAGGATTACAATAATACAGTTAAAACAGAAGGTAAATTATCAATTATCCACTTTAACAGCAGAAGTATGTACACAAACTTTAACAGTATCAAAGAATATCTCCAGCAGTTTACAAAACCCTTTAGTATAATAACAATTTCAGAAACATGGTTCAATGCGCAAAAAGGAATACAATTTGAGTTGGATGGTTATAATCTAAACTACATCAACAGAGTGAATAAAGGAGGTGGAGGTGTTGCTATATATGTGCATAAAAATATTAAATTTAAGGTAATAGAAAGTATGACATTAACAATAAAGGATGTGTTAGAATGTATATCAATAGAGGTTTATAATGGAAACAAGAAAAACATTATTATAAGTTGTTTATATAGGGCGCCAGGCTCAAATATGGCTATATTTACAAACTGGGTGGACAAAATGTTTTCATCAATAAATAACAAAAAAAATATTTATATGTGGAGATTATAACATTGATCTAATAAACCCCAATAGACACACATCAACTGACGAATTTATAAACACAATGTACAGCATGAGCTTATACCCAGTTATCACCAGGCCAAGCAGAATTACATTGAATAGTGCAACTCTAATAGATAACATCTTCACAAACAATATAGAAACTAAAAATATAAGTGGTTTATTGATATGTGACATAACTGACCATCTTCCTGTGTTCACTGTGTATGACTCCAATTGTAATTTTCAAGTAAAACCCCAATACTCTGCATTTAAACGAGTAACAACCCAAAAAGCAATAGATCAACTCAATAATGACTTAACAAAACAAGACTGGCACACTGTGTACAGGGAGAATGATGTGGATTGTGCCTTCAATAAATTTCTAGACATTTTCAGTTCATTATATGAGATAAACTGTCCAATACGCCAAGTCAACAAAAACAGTACTGCCACCAAAAGTCCATGGTTAACAAAAGGTCTACAAAATGCTTGCAAAAAGAAGAATACATTATACAGACAATTTGTTAGACTAAGGACAAAAGAATCTGAACATAGATATAAATTATATAAAAACAAACTAACTAATATAATTAGAGCCAGCAAGAAATTATATTATACCAATCTATTAAATAATAATAAAAATGACACCAAGAGAATCTGGGAAATTCTTAACACTATAATCAAAAATAAGGTAAGAGGTCATTCTTATCCAAATTATTTTATTGATAAGAACAGGGACATCTATAATATGAATAACATAGTTAATGGTTTTAATAACTTCTTTGTTAATATTGGACCCGACATGGCAGCAAAAATTCCCGAAGGTGGTAACAAGGAGCAGGAATCACTCATAAAAATCAATCCAAACACAATGTTTCTCTCCAGTGTTAGTGAAGCCGAAATAATAGATATTGTTAATAAATGTAAAAATAAAAAATCAACTGACTGTTATGACATAGATATGAAGCTAGTAAAAACAATAATTAAAAGCATATCAAAACCCCTAACTCATATATGTAACTTGTCATTCCAAACTGGGACATTCCCGAACAAAATGAAAATGGCAAAAGTTATTCCACTATACAAAAATGGAAATAGACACATCTTCACAAACTACAGACCGGTCTCTCTACTCGCACAATTTTCCAAAATTTTAGAAAAGCTTTTTAACAACAGGTTAGAATCCTTTATAGAAAAATATAACATAATTAACAAAAGTCAATATGGGTTTAGTGTTGTGTGGGCCGCTGAAGAGGAGGTACTGCTGGCCCACCACCACTAGAGGGCGCCCTGCCTGGAGTGCGGGCTCCAGGCACCGGAGGGCGCTGCCGCCTTACAGGAGCAGCCAGGATGACAGCTGTCACCCATCACTGGAGACAGCTGATCCCAATCAATAAGGAGGTATATCAGCAGGACGGCATCTCCACCTCATTGCCGAGATATCGCCTTACCAAAGAGGTAACAATCTCAGCCTACACATACGTGTGACTTTAAGTGTATTCTTGTTGATTATCTGTAGGACAGCTGACTACCAGACAGCATTTGGATAAGTACTCACCTTCCTACATTTCTTGATTGTTGTTGACGAGAGGTGGAGGTGGACTCTCCACCCTCCGTGTTGCTGGGTGCAGCCGCATCCGCACCTGACTGTTTCTGTTTCCTGCCAGCAGTACCGGATCCGACGAGCGGAGGCAGTGGCCACCTGGGAATTCGGGACTTGGCGGCTCCAGTATTCCCGGGGTTCGGTGGCAGAGGAAATCGGGTTGGTTCCGGTTCGACTTGGACAGACGTCTCCTATCGTCGAGCCTGCCCACACGACACCGTTGTAATTAAGCTCAATCTCCATATTGTAATCGGTTGTATTTGTTGTGCCTGTTTCACAACAGTAAAAACAGTCTTATTTGACTCCTCCATTGTCCGTTCATTTGCGCCCCCTGTTGTGGGTCCGTGTTCCTACACTTTCACAACAGGATATCTCGGCCAACGTCATGGATCCCGAGGGGCATCAACCGGCTGTTGAACGGCCAATGGAAGACCAGGACGCGCAGGCGTCCTCGGGAGGGGTGATCGGTGAGTTGCAGCGGATCCTCGCCGCTTTCACGACTCGGATGGATTTAATGACCGAGCAGAACGTCCTCCTGAACCGCAGGGTGGAGGCTCTCGCCGCACAAGTGGAAGCGCGCCCCCTGGGCGCCGCTGCGGCTCTCCCTCCCGCCGACCCTGTGCGTAACAGCGATGTTCCACTGGTCGTCCAACGACCCCCCCCCCACCTTCCACTGAAGCTTACATAAGCCCCCCAGAGCCGTACGGAGGCTGTGTGGAGACGTGCGCAGATTTTCTTATGCAGTGCTCGCTCGTCTTCGCACAGGGTCCAGTCATGTACGCGACCGATGCTAGCAAAGTAGCTTATGTAATAAACCTGCTTCGCGGTGAGGCACGCGCTTGGGCTACAGCGCTCTGGGAGCAGAATTCACGGCTCCTTCTGACATATGATGGGTTTGTGAGGGAGCTCAGAACCGTGTTCGATCACCCTAATAGAGGCGAAACCGCTTCAACCGTGCTACTGTCAATGAGACAGGGGCGTCGGAGCGCAGCTGCCTATGCAGTCGACTTCCGCATCGCGGCTGCGAGGTCCGGCTGGAATAGCACTGCGCTCCGCGCCGCCTTCGTAAACGGACTGTCATTTGTTCTTAAGGAGCATCTGGTGGCTAAGGACGAACCGCGGGATTTAGATGGGCTCATCGATCTCGTCATACGGTTAGACAACCGGTTAGAAGAACGTCGGCGGGAACGAGACGAAGGGCGCGGCCGGGCACGCGCCGTCCCTCTCCCTTCCGGTTCCGACCGCGCTCCGCCCTCCCCACGCTCCACGGCCCCTGCGCTCCGTGGGACCACAGCTCCCCCTACTGACGAAGCTATGGACACGAGTAGGGCAACATTTAGGGCACCGGATGCACAGAGGAGACGGGCCCACGGAGCTTGTTTTGTTTGTGGTGCCATAGAGCACCATGTGAGAGACTGCCCCGAGCGGTTAAAACTCCAACGCCCGCCCCTAGAGACTGGGCTAGGGGTGAGCCGAGACATTCACGTGGGACACACCCACATTGCCACATGACTCCCAGTCATGATCCTTTATGAGGACTCAACCCTGAAGGCCCCAGCACTGGTGGACACGGGCTCTGAAGGGAATCTGTTGGACAGCAGATGGGCCAGGGAAATAGGGCTCCTTCTGGTGGCGCTTACCTCGCCTGTTCAGGTTCGGGCGCTAGATGGCTCCCTACTCCCTCCGATCACGCATAAGACACCTCCTGTAACTCTGGTGGTGTCAGGAAATCACCGGGAGGTGATCGAGTTTTTTGTGACCCAGGCCACCTCCCGTGTGGTTTTAGGATTTCCCTGGATGTTGAAGCACAATCCCCGGATTGATTGGCCGTCCGGGGTAGTAGTGCAGTGGAGCGAGACCTGCCATCGGGTGTGTCTAGGTTCCTCGGTTCCTCCCGGCTCCCAAGCTAAGGAGGAGGTGAGAGTCCCGCCCAGTCTGGGGTCGGTGCCGGTGGAGTACCACGACCTTGTTGACGTGTTCAGCAAGGATCTGGCTCTCACTCTTCCCCCCCACCGTCCGTATGATTGTGCCATTGATTTGGTTCCGGGCAGTGAGTTCCCGTCCAGTAGGCTGTACAACCTCTCACGGCCTGAGCGCGAATCAATGGAGACCTACATCCGGGACTCGTTAGCTGCCGGGTTGATCCGGAATTCCACCTCCCCGATGGGTGCAGGTATCTTTTTTGTGGGTAAAAAAGACGGCGGACTTCGTCCATGCATTGATTATAGGGGGTTGAACGAGATCACGGTTCGCAACCGATACCCGTTGCCCCTGTTGGATTCAGTGTTCACACCCCTGCATGGAGCCCAGATTTTCACCAAGCTCGATCTTAGAAATGTGTACCACCTGGTTCGGATCCGGAAGGGAGACGAGTGGAAGACGGCATTTAACACCCCCTTAGGTCACTTTGAGTACCTGGTCATGCCGTTCGGTCTCACAAACGCTCCCGCGACTTTCCAAGCGTTGGTTAACGATGTCTTACGGGATTTCCTGCACCGGTTCGTCTTCGTATATCTAGACGACATACTCATCTTTTCTCCGGACCCTGAGATCCATGTCCAGCATGTACGTCAGGTCCTGCAGCGGTTGTTGGAGAACCGGCTGTTTGTGAAGGGCGAGAAGTGTGAGTTCCACCGCACGTCTTTGTCCTTCTTGGGGTTCATTATCTCCTCCAACTCCGTCGCTCCTGATCCAGCCAAGGTTGCGGCGGTGAGAGACTGGCCCCAACCCACAAGCCGTAGGAAGTTGCAACAGTTCCTCGGCTTTGCTAATTTCTACAGGAGGTTCATTAAGGGCTACAGTCAGGTAGTTAGCCCCCTGACAGCCCTGACCTCACCAAAAGTCCCCTTCACCTGG
Source organism: Thalassophryne amazonica (assembly GCF_902500255.1). Lineage (NCBI taxonomy): Eukaryota > Metazoa > Chordata > Actinopteri > Batrachoidiformes > Batrachoididae > Thalassophryne > Thalassophryne amazonica. The sequence continues at coordinate 76,229,365 of NC_047113.1, read as the reverse complement.
TCGGATCGGTGCGATGCCGCGTTCAAGGAGTTGAAACGGCGCTTCTCGTCTGCACCTGTTCTGGTGCAGCCCGATCCTAGTCGCCAGTTAGTGGTTGAAGTGGACGCCTCGGACTCAGGGATAGGAGCCGTGCTGTCCCAGAGCGGGAAGACCGATAAGGTCCTTCACCCGTGTGCCTATTTTTCCCGCAGGTTGACCCCAGCCGAACGGAACTATGACATCGGCAATCGAGAGCTCCTTGCGGTGAAAGAGGCTCTTGAGGAGTGGAGACATCTGTTGGAGGGAACGTCCGTGCCATTCACGGTTTTCACTGACCACCGGAACCTGGAGTATATCAGGACCGCCAAGCGGCTGAATCCCAGGCAAGCCCGCTGGTCACTGTTCTTCGGCCGTTTTGACTTCCGGATCACCTACCGTCCCGGGACCAAAAATCAAAGATCGGATGCTTTGTCCCGGGTACATGAAGATGAGGTCAAAACGGAGTCGTCGGATCCCCCGGATCCCATCATCCCGGAGTCCGCTATCGTGGCCGCCCTCACCTGGGACGTGGAGAAGACCGTCCGGGAGGCCCTGACACGAGACCCGGACCCCGGAACCGGACCGAAGAACAAACTCTACGTCCCACCAGAAGCCAGGGCTGCAGTTCTGGACTTCTGTCACGGTTCTAAGCTCTCCTGTCATCCTGGGGTGCGAAGAACCGTGGCAGTCGTCCGGCAGCGCTTCTGGTGGGCGTCCCTGGAGGCTGACATCCGGGGTTACATCCAGGCCTGTACCACCTGCGCCAGGGGCAAGGCCGACCACCGCAAGACAATCTACCGTCGCCACCCTGACAAACCCGGTCGTGCGCCAGGAGGCGCCCGTTGAGGGGGGGGTCCTGTTGTGTGGGCCGCTGAAGAGGAGGTACTGCTGGCCCACCACCACTAGAGGGCGCCCTGCCTGGAGTGCGGGCTCCAGGCACCGGAGGGCGCTGCCGCCTTACAGGAGCAGCCAGGATGACAGCTGTCACCCATCACTGGAGACAGCTGATCCCAATCAATAAGGAGGTATATCAGCAGGACGGCATCTCCACCTCATTTGCCGAGATATCGCCTTACCAAAGAGGTAACAATCTCAGCCTACACATACGTGTGACTTTAAGTGTATTCTTGTTGATTATCTGTAGGACAGCTGACTACCAGACAGCATTTGGATAAGTACTCACCTTCCTACATTTCTTGATTGTTGTTGACGAGAGGTGGAGGTGGACTCTCCACCCTCCGTGTTGCTGGGTGCAGCCGCATCCGCACCTGACTGTTTTTGTTTCCTGCCAGCAGTACCGGATCTGACGAGCGGAGGCAGTGGCCACCTGGGAATTCGGGACTTGGCGGCTCCAGTATTCCCGGGGTTCGGTGGCAGAGGAAATCGGGTTGGTTCCGGTTCGACTTGGACAGACATCTCCTATCGTCGAGCCTGCCCACACGACACCGTTGTAATTAAGCTCAATCTCCATATTGTAATCGGTTGTATTTGTTGTGCCTGTTTCACAACAGTAAAAACAGTGTTATTTGACTCCTCCATTGTCCGTTCATTTGCGCCCCCTGTTGTGGGTCCGTGTTCCTACACTTTCACAACATTTAGGTCTGGAAGGTCAACTTCACTTGCAATAATTGAAACAATAGAAGAGATCACAAAAAACAGTCCTTAAAGCGACAGTATCACCTCAAAGTCTCTCATCAGCCGTTAAAATTTTCACTGAAAACCAGCTTAATTTTTCGAACTGTGTCCACTTCGATGTGTCTCACAGGTTTAGAAAACATTTTGATCAAACAAAGCGCCAGTCTCTCAGCAACTTCTCAGACAAAGGAATTCCGACGAGGGGCTGGACGACTCCTCCCACAAGGAGTGCTCACAGGCGAATGACGTCACCGACAGGCGTGGAAAAACTCACGCATGCGCACGAGGGTTCAAGCATGTCTGACGTAAAAATATATGAATGAAATCCATATAGTTTTTGAAAAAAATAAAAAGGACCTATACTTTATTGACAGCCCTCATATGCAGAATGCACATGCCACCCAAAGTCTGGGTGGAAAGTGGGGAGGGGGAGGGAGTGCATGCCAGGACAAGCACTGTGGCCCAATCATAGGAAAACCTGCCATGTCCCACATCACATGTCAGTACATGGATTGGACCCCCCCCCCCCCCACACACACACACACACACTCTTTCTCTCTCTCTGGAAATCAGCTGCTTACAGGGGAGTGGCACAGCATGGTCTGCTCTCTCCCTGGTAGATTTCAAATGACATCCAATCCATGATGTGATTACATGTCAACCAGGGTCCCCTGATAAATGCATAACTGTAGTGGATGTGATCGCGTGTGATCATGTCAATACAGATATCGCATCACTAATGTGCACACCCACAGCCATTATTACCAGTAAACCAGTCCACGGTGCAACGCAGACAGTCAACACATGATCACGGGGCCATGGTTCACATCAGTCCATATAGTGGATCACGGACGTAATCTAGAGGACAGCTGAAGCAGATTCTGTTATTACAGCATCACACAGAGGCTGCACCCCGCCTCCCCCGACCCATGCATGCTCTCGCCCTCTCTCATTTTACTCTTCAGTTTATTCTAATTCATTCACCTCCTCAGTGTCATTTCTGTTTATTTCCAACATTTTACACTTGCTTTTCACTCGTGCTCCCAAAGCTTCCGGGATATCAGATGTCCAGTGTGAGCTGACACACCCCTCTGTCCAGACCAGCAATCACATGAATGAGCTCACAACTTTCCCCTCTCCAGGATGAGGGGCCCATGAGCTGGCCACGCTTTGGTACATGCATGTGTCCTGGCTGTCAGTTAATGTTCCACATGAGCGATAGACTGTGTGGATGTTGCGATTGCATGGTATGTGCCGTGGTGCGCAGCGGCCCCTTGCACTGTCCAGTGGGATGGCGTGCTGGCTGAGATGGCACTGCGGATTTATGTGTCGTGGTGGGCGTTGCTTTTGTGAGCTGGGAGCTGGAACTACACTTTGCTAGGGAGCAAAGTGTAGTTCAATAGCCCTAAAGGCACTTGCGCTACTCCAATTTCAAAACTGAGGAAACTTACCCAGAGTTTTTAAAATAGTCCCCAAAATTCATGTTACCTGCTATTTTATGTCCACTTCCAACCGAGTGTCACGCATTATTGTCAGATGTAGAACCACACCCGTCGCTATGGGCGAGCCCTAGGGGGCAGTGCCCGCCCACTGATATGCTTGGGCCCGCCCCGGCCCGCCCACCCAAGCCAGATCACAGTCACAGATCTCAAATAAATAAATAAATAGAATCCTAATTTCATTTTATTGTACTTGCTTTGGGTTAAAATGGCCAGTGTTGCATAATCACTAAGACATTAAATATATTAAAACCGTGTGAGTTTGTTGGAAAGTTTGTCTAGTATGTAATCACGTCAGTGTTGCCCAGCAACAATCAGTTACCGCGTTTATGGGGGGAAACGAAGTGTGAGTTTTTGCCGGCAGATAGCAGCTAGTTTTTGTGCTTTCCTAAATGTGGATATACGTAACTGGTTTAAAACCCCAACATCGGTAACTTCGGATAAACCAACATGATGTCGTTGGCAAAGAAAACCCTGGACCCATTTCTACCTCCGTGGATCCTGCACTGACACAGGGTGGACGAAAGAGAGGACAGCGCTGGCACTCTACTCAAAGTAGGTCCAAATTTTTATTGTGTGTGTGTGTGTGTGTGTGTGTGTGTGTGTGTGTGTGTGTGTGTGTGTGTGTGTGTGTGTGTGTGTGTGTGTGTGTGTGTGTGTGTGTGTGTCAGAGGCGATTGCTCTAAGACTGCAAGAGAAGCTCAGCTTCTCCTAAATTGTCAAAAAATAAGTGATCAAATATATACTGTTGTGTGTACATGTCACTGACTAAATATGCGCTACAACGCGCTCATCTTTTGTTCAGAATCAGCTTCTTATCACTGGTAACGACGCGACTTTCCTCTCACTCAAACCCGCAGCTTCACAGTGCTTTAAACAGTGTCCACAGAGTTCAATAGCGAAGCAAAGTGCAGCGAAACGAGACGAGTGCTGGGCTTTGTCCCGCCCATCGGACGCTCAGCGTGTCTGGGGGTCTATGGGGCAGTGGGCTGGCCTCGGCTGGCCCGGACGCTCAGCTTCTGCATGATGATTGGATGATGTGTCTGAGGCTGAATCCCGTTTTGATTGACAGCGAAATGAGCGAATCGGCGATCTTTTGGTGTAAACATCCGTGGGAGCATTTTTTAATTTTCATTCTGTTCTGAGTTGAACTGGAGACTTTCCTAATCCTCTTACCGGTATTTTCTTTGTTAAAAACGACTAGCGACAAATCGAGCTTCTATTTCTGGTGTTTTTTTTTGTAGCTGTTTGTGTTTGGAGACTGACTTCTATCACTCTTTCTGACTTCTATCGCAGTTTCTGTCCCTACCGAGCAGCGGGTGCTGCTGAGCTCCTCCACCGTCACAAAGCACTCACAGGCGGACACACTTCACACTAGCCTCGCGCCAGTCCCAGCTAGCGAGCTAGCTAGGTAGCAAGCTGCACATAATGGCAGACAATTTGAATGTTGTGGACCGGATTTTGGCGAAGCCATTTGATAGTCTTCCTTACGAAGAAAAACTTAGCGTTAAACAGCAGGGCAGATCAACTCCTCAGATTAATTTGGTGCAAAAGGTGGGGAAAAGTAAGGTCTTTTCAGCTGTCCTGGTATGACAAAGTGAGCTGGCTGACTGGAAGTGCTGTAACAAATAAAATGTACTGTTTCTTGAAAAGGAACGGAGGGTAGAATTTACGTATAAATAAACCGACACATTTTATGACGTAGGCCGAAATTAAGCTTCCCCTCCTTGAAAGACCAGCATCCGCCACAGGTGCGTGTGTGTTGGCAACTGGTACTATTGCGACTGCGACCCCTCTATTGGTTGCTTTGAAATGCACCCGCCGTGGTGTTTTTTTTTTGTTTGTTTGTTTTGTTTTTTTTTAGTTTGAGATGCTGCTTGTCATCTAATACGTCATGTGCACACTCAGTTGGTGGTGGTGGCGGTGTGTGTGTGTGTGTGTGTTGGCAATTGGTAGCTACCCCTCTGTTGGTTGCTTTGAAATGCACCCGCCGTGATGTTTTTTTGTTTGTTTAGTTCGAGATGCTGCGTGTGATCTAATACGTTATTTGTACTTGTGTGTGTGTGCGTGCGAACATGTGCGCGCGTTTGTTTGTGTGTGTGTGAGAGAGGGGGGGGGGGAGAGAGAGAGAGAGCGCTGGTCCGGTGGTTAATGTGATGATTATTGTGAGTGATTAGAGCTGCGTGAATAGTGAAAATAAGCAAAAATAAGCTATTAATAGTGGGCCCACCTGGTGGATTTCATAAGCCCCCCTTAAGACTGAGATCTGGCGACGGGACTGTGTAGAACTCCTATTAGACTATTGTTTTTGCAAGTGCGCAAAATGCTACTTCTGTATTTTCCCCACATTGTTACATGGTGACATGTTTTTCATGAATTTCATGTAGCGGAACAGGTTCAGAAGGAGGCTTCCTTTGCTCAGATGACTGGAGGATCCCATAACTGCACACTGAACCTGCTCATCCACTTTTACACAACAGTGCCCCATTCTTTATCAAATAAATCTGATCATTTATTTTTTTGTGGATTATGATTTATCCCAATATCACAATTTTTTGAAACATTTTTTAACACTTTCCCAGTTGATCAAAATGTTCTTTAATTTTACTGCAGATTACACCCATTTTCAGGCCCTTAATGGATATCCATTTTCCTTGTTTTTTTCCTTTGTTTTGTTAAATAAAAAATGTACCCTTGAGAACTTTTGGATGTACAACGGCATTAAGTTGAAACCCGATTGCTGGTCTAGTCACAGCAGTACATGTCCATAGTCATCGTGTGGGTTGAAATGTAGAATTTAAGGTGTTGTGTTGGACCCCTAAAGCTCTGTGGCCTTTGGGTTTAAGATGGTAAATGGACTGCATTTATATAGCGCTTTTCCATCTGCATCAGACACTCAAAGTGCTTTACAATGATGCCTCACATTCACCGATTCACACATACACACTCACACACCGATGTGAGGCTGCTGCCACACAAGGCGCTCACTACACACTGGGAGCAACTAGGGGATTAAGGACCTTGCCCAAGGGCCCTTAGTGATTTTCTGGTCAGGCTGGGATTTGAACTGAAGATCCTCTGGTCTCAAGTCCAGTGTTTAACCACTAGACTATCACCTCCCATTAAAGATTTAAAATAATTTTCTTTTGCACCACTATAATTTTATTCCTTAGCATTTAAAGAAAGGATTCATAACATGATATTGTCAATATGATCAAAATTTGCACTGTCTGGAAACAATTTAAAAATTTCAACCCCTGATGGGTAGAAATTCAAGCGATCAGACGCCATGACCTACATTTGGTAGTGATGTCACAGATCATATGGGGGCTTCCCCTGAGCTGCATGAGGATGCTGGGAAAGAAACAACTGCCAGAGCAAAGAAAGGTGGCATGAAATCAACCGGCTGGTTGCTCGAACAAAATAAACAAAGTTGGTGGAAAACGCTCTAAAACGCTCTTATTTCTGTTTAAATCCAGTATGTTTCTCATATGATTTTTTTTTTAAACATTAGTGAGAAATAAACACTTATGAATATAAAAATGCTGCTTTTGAAACTAGATAACACCTCTGAAGTGATTTACAAAACATCTTACAGATGTTAGCTTGTACACTCCGGGAATACGCATCAAGCGAGTCACAGGTCATCTCAATACCTCATGCATGCGCACACATACACTTCCTCCTGCAGTAAAGTTAGAAGACAAATAAAATATTTGCCACAGAATCCCTGCCCCCCCCCCCCCCCCCCCCCCCCCAATAAATATGCCCTTTTCATAAAATCTGTGATGAAAACCTTCACTGGTGCTGTATAAAAATAAAAGTAGGAGGGGAAAAGTTTGTACTTAGATCTTCAAATTAGGTCAATTAGCAGATGATTCATAAATATTCAATATCTGCGGCTCTGTAAAGCTGTGGATGTCCTGGATTTGGAAGATGTGCATTCAGTACAGTCAACTGGAACCACCGGCGTCGGCTCGGAGGTTTTCATTTCTCCTCAGCAGCACATTTGAGATTATCGATTGGCTTCTCCAGGTCCTTGATTTAAAGCATAAAACTACTGCAGTCCTGCACAGATTTCCTGAATTTTAAACTCATCTCGTACATCAACACCTTAAAAAGTGTGAAAAATATATCGACAAAGGTGAACGTCTCTGTTATAACACTGAGAAAACCGCAGATAATTTCCACTTGAAAATAAATCCTACATGACATTTTAGCATCACAGCTAAGCTGCTGTGAATATGAGAGCCAAGTCTATTGCTGCACGTTTACCTCAGCTTTTACTGAGGGAAGGAGGTTGTTTGCCAAAATCTCGCAATACATGACCCCATCCATCCTCCCTTCAATACGGTGCAGTCGATCTGTCCCCTTTGCAGAAGAGCACCCCCAGAGTATGATGTTTCCACCCCCATGCTTCACGGTTGGGACGGTTTTCTTAGGGTTGTTCTCATCCTCTAAACATGGTAAGTGGAGTTGATTCCAAAAAGCTCTATTCTGGTCTCATCTGATCACATGACCTTCTCCCATGCCTCCTCTGGATCATCCAGATGGTCACTGGTGAACTTCAAATGGGCCTGGACATGTGCTGGCTTGAGCAGGGGGACCTTGCTGCCCTGCAGGATTTTAAACCATGACAGCATCATGTGTTACTAATGTAATCTTTGTGACTGTGGTCCCAGCTCTCTTCAAGTCATTGACCAGGTCCTCCTGTGTAGTTCTGAGCTTTCTCAGAATCATCCTTACCCCACAAAGTGCATGGAATCCCAGACCAAGGGAGATTGACAGTCATCTTGTGTTTCTTCCACTTTCTAATAAATAATCATAACAGTTGTTGTCTTCTACCAAGCTGCTTGCCTGTTGTCCTGTAGTCCATCCCAGCCTTGTGCAGGTCTACAGTTTTGTCCCTGGTGTCCTTAGACAGCTCTTTGGTCTTGGCTATGGTGGACAGGTTGGAGTGTGATTGATTGAGTGTGTGAACAGGTGTCTTTTATACAGGTAACGAGTTCAAACAGGTGCAATTAATACAGGTAAAGAGTGCAGAATAAGAGGGCTTCTTAAAGAAAAATTAACAGGTCTGTGTGAGACAGAATTCTTGCTGGTTGGTAGGTGTTCAAATACTTATTTGCAGCAGTAACATACAAATAAATTATTAAAAATCATACATTGTGATTTCCGGATTTTTTTTTTTTTTTTAGATTATGTCTCTCACAGTGGGCATGCACCTAAGATGAAAATTTCAGACCCCTCCATGATTTCTAAGTGGGAGAACTTGTACAACTGCAGGGTGTTCAAATACTTATTTTCCTCACTGTATATATATATATATATATATGTGTGTGTGTGTGTGTGTAGAGAGAGAGAGAGAGATTACCCTTTAGCTGACTTAGGTCTCACAAACTGGAGGTCTGTAGTTTTAAACCCATCAGAAGCCACAATATACTATACAAATGATGAATGTGTGAGTGCAATGGGAAGAATATTTGTATGAGCCGAAAGATGGAACCATTCAATGTGGTATTAGCTGAGTTGAATGGAATGATCCATCTTTCAATCAAAGAAAATATTATTTTCATTGCACGAATTGAAAACATTCATTATTTGTTTTATGTGACACCTAAATACAATCACATCAGTTTATTTATTTTGAAATTTGAAATAAAAATAGAGAGGTGTTTCTTCTCAGAGCAGGAATCAGAGGACAGCGGGACTCAGCGGTTCATTCAAGCCTGCAGGCAGCTCAGCGAAACGCTGTTAAAAGCAGACGGTGAGTGAGGAACTTTTCGCATTTGTAGAAAAACAGGTCTGCTTTCTGAAAGTTTGCAAACCATCATGACAAGAACTTGTTCACTTCTTCATATGACAGCATTTCAACAGCCACTAAAGATGTACCCGCAAACACTGTGGCTGCTGGATTTATCTTCCTTGTATCACAGAAGCATTTTTTATGAGAAGCAAATGGAGTAATGGAACGGAGCGAAATGCATGGGAGGAAAATGCACCACAAAATAGTTCAAAAAAGTTTTCTAAAACTGGACTGATAATGTCATAAAATATCACTGTTTAAAAGCTCCTTAAGCTGTTCATAAAAACATTTCAAGGACTTTAGCCAAAATACATAATTTAGAGACTGGCCTGTAGTTATTAATACCCGAGGGATCCCTCCTTTCAGCAAAGGGAGAACATAAGCAGATTTCCAAATGTGAGCAATTCTAATATTTTGAAATGCAATATGTAATATGTAATAAAGTGTGCATTAGAGGTTCTGTTATTAAAAAATATATAAAATGACGTTTATTCCCATGTTAATACAATGGAACAAGTTTGGTTGCTTTTAGTGTACATGAGAGTGTTTCCCGTATGGATCCACGGGCTCTAGATTAGGTAGTGTTTATAAAATAGGTAGCTCACAAATTTCTATAATGAGTTGTAAAGGCGTGTGAATCCAGAATATTTTTAGAACCTTATTAGACATCAACAGTTTTTAGAAGTGGAATTCAACACTTTAATTTCCTGTTAATTATGCAATTTTTTAATATGAATTTAATGTCTTAATGTATTTATAAACTGTTTAGTTTCTTGTTATCACATACAAACTATTATTATTTCATTATTAAGAAAAAGAAAGAACTTTATTAATCTCCAAGGAAATTGTTTACTTTATTACTTGTATTTTGTTGTTTGATTTTTTTTTTAATGTAACACAATGGAAATAAGTGTTTTCACTTTCTTGTGTCAAAAAATATATTTTTAATGTATTTACAATTACATTATGTACTTACATTGAACTTACCCACACACACACACACCCACACTTTAACTATGTAGATGATTTACCACCCCTTGCTGGATTGGCGTGTGAATCCAGAATGTAAATTTCAATGTCCATTGTTCAGTGTTGTTTGCTAATATCCATAGTTTCTCCAAAAATATTAGTCCCATCAATGTTCCATTTTGGTTCATCCTGACCCAAAATACATAAGCATTACAAATGGCAAATATCAGCTCTCTCCAGTTTGTCTGTAATCAAAGTTATACACACACGCATACAGAGCTTTTTGTCTTTTCTGCATTCTGCTCGAAGCAGGTGCTGTTATTTTTACACGCCCACAGAGACGTGTCGGAAGACATCAAACACTCTTACACTTATCTCACTCCTAGTAACGGCAACATGATACTTGTGTAAACTGACTAAACCAATTCAGCTACAAAAACACAATGAATCAATAAAACTAACAACACTGTTAAACTAACATGAACCACAATAACATATAAAACTCCCAAACCCTGAACTCCCATGGTTTATTGCAGCACAAGGTCCATTGTTCAGTTAGCTAATATCACTAATTTCTCCAAAAACATTAGTCCTATCAACTGTCTGTTTTTGCAGCGTTCATCCTCGACCCAAAATACATAAGCATACCAAAAGGCAAATGTCAGTTCTCCCCAGTTTCTGCGTGATCGAAGCCATACACACACACACACGCACGTACACAGAGGCTACTTGGCTATTATAATTATAAATGTTCCCGTTTTGAATAATCCATTACAGATTTATGTTAATTTTTTGCTGTACTCTCAAATGCTTTCTCAACTCTTTTCATATAAAGTATTCCTTTTTCTTCTACTACTCTGGAAAAAAATTGAGCTTAGGTTTCTGTTTCTCTGATCCTACACAGTCCTATCATCTGATAACAGCAGCAATTTATCTCAGTCTTCATCTTCAGTCACATGTCATCAGGCATTCTTCTGTGTTTTTATTTTTTTCTGGAGGAGGAAAATGCAGCAGCATTTTATTTTGTGACAGCGTGACATGTCGTGTTTCAGCTGTGTGTGTGTGTGTGTGTGTGTGTGTGTGTGTGTGTGTGTGTGTGTGTGTGTGTGTGTGTGTGTGTGTGTGTGTGTGTGTGTGTGTGTGTGTGTGTGATGCTAGGAGATATGAAGGAATACCCTATTTATTTTTTATTTTTTTCCAAGTTTTAGCTTCAATCCTAATATTTGCAGTAGATATCCAGTGTCATCATGTACAACATCAAATCAGAAAAAAATTTGGGAAGGTATGTGACGTGCAAATAAAAATAAATGATTTGTACATTTCCTTTTACTTCTATTTCACTGCAAACAAAATGATCCCAAGATTTTTCATGTTTTATGTGGTCAACTTCATTCCATTTGTTCATCTGCAGCCTTTCCTGTATTGACTGCCTGCACGACATTCCAAATTAGAGCATCGCACTCATAGAGCCCCAACCTCCACTAACACTACTTTTCAATTCCACAAGGTTTTACCTTGGAAAAAAATTTTCAATGTGAAAGTCCTATTAGAAGTGGCTTTTCATAAGCTACAATATAATACAAAGATCAAAGGGGCTTTCCAATGTTAAAATCAAATATCTGTTAAATCCGTAATACAGATCAGATGTGGATCAAACTTAGTCTATTCACTATTCACTGGGCTCCAGGCTGTTCACAAACAAACAAACAGTGGCAAAAACTTTAGGAAGTTAAGTGCACAGGTCAAGTGACAGTCTCTCTTTAAGTCTCTCTTTTTTTCATTTGACAAGTTATTCCGACAGTACCCTCTGTAGACTCCTAGTACCAACAACATCCTGGAGATATGGCTGTGGTTCTCATGGATATACATTTTTGAATGACACGGTGTGCTTGTTGATGAATATTCCAGCACTCAGTTTGATGACACGTCAGGCTTCTACCAAGCAAAAACTTTAAAAAAGCTTAACTTTAGGTCCCCTTCACACATAACACGATTGAAGCCAACTAGCGCACGAAGGAGGAATTGCATGCTATTCATGAAAAATTGGAGCCGCCTCTAACACCTCGTACACCTGTCGCTACAACTATTCACGCACACCAGCGGCTGAAAGACAGAGTGTGCGCTGTGAGAGCCCATTCGATCCCCCTCGCGGCAGGTGTGCAAATTCCAGGTGACACACACGAACATCCAACACACTGCTTGCTTGGCACTTAGAAAATGTATGGTTGTTTGCGCTGTTAGCACATAAATAGTGAGCAGATGATCACTTTCGAGCTGGATGTTAAATTTGTCTAAGTGCCCCCACAAGTGTGGCGTTGCAAAGCAACACACATGGAGTGCAGGTTCATCATGGATGAGATTTCAAACCATTAGGGGCTTTATGCAGAAAGAAACCAGGTGGCTTGATAAAGATGTCTTACTGTAGCCTCGACATGAGCAAATGTCAGTTTGCAAATCAGTCTTAAGAACATTTAGTAGGAACCTGTCACCTGAGGACCAATAATTTGTCACTGCAGTCAGAATCCACACTTATTTATGCAATGCTTAGTGTCTCTGCACTTTAATTAGCTGTAACCCTCACCTGATGCGTGTGCCAGGATCGACATCCTGGTAACCCACTCCATGTGTGATGCAAGCTCAAACTGTCATTGTGGCGGTGGACGGGGGAGGGTGGACGGGGGAGGGTGGCGGGGAGGAGTCCTTTGAGCTTCACCCATGGGTGCATTTGTTTGTGTGTAGGACTGTTCATCTCATTCTGTCTGATGCCTGGAGACCATCAGGACCATCTGGAGCAGAGATCTTTGTAAATTATAACTGCTAATTATCCAGCGCTTGATGGAAATACTAACACGGGGGGTGGGGTGTGCACAGTGACACACACTGGTGATGGTGCACATAGTAGTTATCAGTTATACTACTATAATACAGTCTGTGTTTAAAACACTGGTGTTCAACAACCCACAGCACTGCACATTTGCCATTATATACATTTATGAAAGAAGTGCTATTTGATCAAATTTAATGAATTTGTGCACAAAATAGAAGGTTTTATGATGCTTCAGTTTTTGACTACATATAAAATCATTGATAAACAGAAGAGAAATTTTATCTCTCAGCTGAAACACGTTGCACATTCAAAAAAACAATATCTACTTTCTTTTTCCATCACAGATCAACATGTTATTCTTTTACTATATTTTCCGGAGTACACGTTGTGTTTTTTGTTTGTTTATTTGTTGTTTACCAGTTTTGGAGGTCCTGTGATTTGTACTTTGAAGCTACTTATCAAATGAAAAAAAAAAATCACACATTCATTATTAACAATAATAAATGGGGTAATTTTTGATCCTACATTGTCCTTTGACCTCCACATTAGAGGTCAAATATTACAAGGACTGCTTTCTTCCACCTGCAAAATATAGCAAAGATTTGTCCCATCCTGTCTATGGCTGATGCTGAGACCCTTATTCATGCATTTGTTTCTTCTAGATTGGACTACTGCAATGTTCTATTTTCTGGTTTATCACAGTCCAGCATTAGGGGTCTCCAATTGTTTCAAAATGCTGCTGCCAGACTTTTGACCTGAAGCAGAACGTTTGGCCACATTACACCCATTTTGGCATCTCTTCGCTGGCTTCCTGTCCCTGTGAGATCAGATTTTAATGTTCTGCTATTAACCTACAAAATTATTCACAGACGAGCACCTCCCTGCTTAGCTGACCTACTTAAACCCTATGTACCGGCCTAGGCCCTGTGTTCTCAGGACTACTTCGTGTCCCTAGGGTGAATAAAAAGTCTGTGGATCACAGAGCTTTCTCTTATCGTGCCCCTGTTCTGTGGAATGATCTTCTTGGTTCATTAAAACAGTCAGATTCTGTAGAGACTTTTAAGTCCAGACCATTTATTCTCCCTCTTGTATGACTAGCATACTGGCATAGTATGAAACTATGCTTCCTATCCTTTAAATTCATCTTATTAGCAATGGAACAAGTCTTGGCCTCACTCCATCTAAATCCTGGGTCTATTAGTGAGGCTTAGGGCTAGCTGCTGGTTATCACCTTAGTATTCCCTCTGCTTTCTGTCGATTTACTGCTGATGAATTATACCTTAGGTGTAGTTTTTCCATCCAAATGATTCTGCTCTTTTTCTCTCTGTCCGAGGCACTGATGATGTCTCACAAGATTGACACCTGCAACTCACAGGGCACTGGACTGACCACGAGATGCCATGCCTAAAGCTGATGCAGCACATTGCAGTCTGTGTTTATTTATTTAATTTTTTATTATTTATTTCATTATATAGCACCAATACACAACAAAGTTGCCTTAAGGCAATTCACACAAGTAAGGTCTAACCTTACCGACCCCTACAGCAAGCACACAGGCGACAGTGGTCAAGAAAAACTCCCTCTGATGATACTGAGGAAGAAACCTCAAGCAGACCAGACTCAGTTACGAAATTTTTACAAAGTTTTACAATGCAGAAGAAGCAGAAAACAGTAATTCAAAACAACATGACATAATAACCATAGAATATGTATTTGATGAGAAGTCCAAGCAGGCGGTTATACCACAGACAGGGGTCATGCAATAGTCCTCATGCCATCAGTGGACCTGTTCCCACAGCAATGTCCATTTCAAATCCAGACTGTAGTGTGCATTCTGTCAGTCCAGCATCCTGTGTTCAGTTACTGTCCTGCTATTTGTACCTTGGACAGAGAGAAAAAGAGCAGAATCTGTCTCCCGGAAAAACTACACCTAAGGAATAATTCATCAGCTGTAAATCACCAGGAAAGCAGAGAAAAAAAACTAAGGTGATCACCGGCTGCTAGCCCTAAGCTTCACTAACAGACCCAAAAGTGTGTTCGTTTGTGCATTCGTTCTAAACTTTGATGCAGTGACAAGCCCACTGATGGCGTGATGGATGGACGCTACCCCAGGGTGCTAGATGATCCCCTGCCTGCAGCGTAAATGCTTGTGTGGTAGGTCATCTCAATGATATTTTTGATGTTGCTTTTGATTTTCCTGTTTTTCCAGCTTTGTAAAACCTTGTAACAGTTAGAATGGCCTTAGCAGTGGTTCACCCACATGGTTATTATGAGAAAAAAGGAATATTTGTAGCTGTGTCAGGGTTTTGTTTTGTTTTTTTGCATGATTTTTTTTTTGTAACACAATGGATCCCATTGCTAATTTGCAAAAATGTTCATATAGTCTGTATTCAGTAACTGATTACATTTCAAAGTAATCTGACTCAACTGTGTGCATGCACCACATACATCAGATTACTGATGACTGTTTTCCAGCACATTCACCTTTAATAATTAACATAAAGACCAAGGGTTTGGAAATGAAAGACTGAAAAATGAGTACATTTCAAGCTACATGGCTGGCGGCAGCGCGGCTCATGTTGCTGCGGCCCTCACCCACTTTGCCTCAATTTGGCTGATGGACTGCTTCAAGTTTAGAGCACATAAACAATGTCAAATGTATATGTGTTGTCTTTAATTTTGATGTGTGCCATTATTACCGTAAACAAGTAATAATTGTGGATTAATTGCTGTATCTTGTCTGAGGTAATTGGAGTGCAAACGTAATCTCGTTGTTGCACTTGTAATGACAATGACAATAAATCTCATTCCATTCCATTCATTCTATTCCATTTCATTCCATTCCATTCCATACATGCAAAGTCAAGCCCATGTGTTGAGCAAGAGAGAGAGAGAATGAAAAAGAGTCTGCTTCAGTTAAATTCATGTATGAAATCCTTCTTAGAGGGTTGTGTGGACTAACAACCGTGTTGGGTTTTCAAATGTTCAGAAAATAGCCGTTTACTTCTCTGATTTCTGCATTTAAACAGTCTGTCTCACTGACAGCCACACCTGTTCCTAATCCATCATCGACCCTGCATCCACTAACCATCCAGCAGGTGGCAAACACATCTGGGTGACATTATATCAGTACAACAAAGTTGCTTTTTCAGTCAATATGCTGCACTAAAGATGAACAAGGTGCCGAATCCACAAGTTGTTCTTGTCAGTGTGCAATGGCAGCACATTCCCATTGGTACATGTGAATAGGTGAATGTGAAGCATCATTGCAAAGTGCTTTGAGTATCTGCATCAGAGAGAAAACTATGACAGAAATGCATGTTTTAAATCCTAGAAGATCATATGTTGCTTTGAGGCTGGTAACTGTGAGTTTTATTAAACAGAAGGTACCATTAGCCCAGTCACATGATCACAGCGTGAAGAAGGAGCAAGTTGTGTCACCTGACTTGTGGTTTCCCAAAACCAATGAGGAATGAATAAAAAGTGAGAGCATTTGTTTCTTTTACGCTGGTTCCTCTGCATTAAATGTCATTACAAACCGCTATTGTTGTTGTGGTCTGGGGAATCGGTCTGGCTCCCGTTTTGTTTTTCCTGACCGCCTTCTTGTGTTTCCCTGCCAGTGGAGCTGATCAGCACCAGCACCTGTGGCTGCAGCAAACTGGCATCAAATCAGCAGCACCTACTGAACAGAAGGACGCTGCCAGATCAGTCTGTTTCATGGAGTGGTAATACTGCCCTTTTTGAAGGAATTCTTGACCTGTCATTTTTTTCTGAGCCTTTGGAGTGAATTCTAATTAGGTGTTTGTTTTTGTACAGTCCGCAGCCACCACCAGTTCAACTGGCCCGCCTGCTTTTCCCGCATCTGCAGCCCGTCCTCCAGTGCCTTCATCTCCTGGTCTCCACCTTTTAGGTTATATTAGATAGTACTTTATTGTTCCCTTGGGAAGACTCCCTCAGAGAAATTGAGGTTCCAGCAGCATTGCATAGCAGCACACAGGGTAAGAAGCACACAAAATATCAAAATTGTAAGTAAAAACAGAAATAGTTTGCAAATGTAAATATAAATTCCCAGTATCACTATTTGGCTGTCCAGCAGTATTATAATAAACCGTTTTTCTAAACCGTACATCTTGAGTCAGCTTCTAGTTCCTGGTACCGCCACAACAATTATTCAGTCTTTTTTTTTTTATCTTTTATTTTTGTGCCAGTGAGAGCTTTGCTGACCGGACAGTTCTTCAGTAATGTCTTGCTGAATGTTCTTATAATTAACACCTTTCAGAGGAAGCTCTGCAGATCACTCTGCCGTTGCCCTGCACTGTTTGTCGTGTTGCATTTGCATTTCCTGTGGAGCTGTTTACCTTTTTTGTTTTTGTGTTTCTTTGCCCGTGTGGATCTTTCAGTGGATTCTTTCAGAAGCTTTGAGTCAGTATCACATAAGGTGATGTTCAGATTACATCATCAGAAAGATCAGCTCATTTCTCACAAAAACAGGCAACTAGTCAGTGATGCATAACCCACATCAAATTACAGACAAACGAAACAGACACGTTAAGAGGTTATACTCCTGCCAAGACCAAACAATTCAGAGTTCATTTGGTTTGATGATGTCTTTTTAGTTCTTACAATACAGGAACTTGTCATTCATATATTAAACATTAAAGTTCCAGATCGTGGTTTCCGGTGTAAGAGTCCATCAAATTTCACAGAGAGGGTCCAATTTTTTTTAAGTTGATTAAAATGACAAAACTATAAAATAAATAAATCATACTATAGTCATCATACTATAATTTGTGTTTTGTCCAACTACTCCTCTGATGTTCTTGGGCCAGTCCCCACCAAACCTGCGGTGTGCATGTAGGTTGACCTCATTATTGCCTTGGAAGAGCTTGTAGTGGAAAAAGTCAAGGTCGCTGGGGCCAAAGGTCAATACATTTGGTTTGTCTGTTTCTTTCTGTCTGTGGTCCTCACAGGTCTTTCGGCTAATTTTCTGCCAAACTTGACATGGAGATGGTCAAACCTAGAACTGCCCTTAGAAGGTTTGCTTTGCCTAAGGTCAGATTCATTGGGGCATTCATTTTTTTCTTTTAGTCCAACGTCCACTAAACATGGCACACATGTGGAGGTTTGGAATTTGGAAAAGGCCAATCACTAGGTCAAAGATCATGTCTGCCTGGGTTGTTATAGTAGAGACCAGAATACAAGGTTAGGACCCAAAATGCAGGGAGTCAGAAATGAAAAAGCAAATAATTTTATTGTGCAACAGAAAATGAATGTTAAATGTACAAAGCTGTGGAGGGAGACGCTGACTGGACCAGAATGATGAGTGGAGGAGTTTCCCAAACCAGATGGCAGATGCTCAGAGAACCAGGACCAGGTGGCCGTAACGCAGGAATGCTGACGTCACAAGGAAAAAACTGTTATTACAACCACAAATCCAGAGTCAGAATTTGCCAAGAGAGTGGAAGCTAAGAACACTGAGGCCAAGTACCACACAGTTAGAACTGAGTTTCTGGTGATTGTAGAGTGGCATGACCGGGGTATAAATACAGGTAGTGGTGATTACTGACAGGCGCCTGGAGAGACAGGAAGGGAGGGGGAGCAGAGTAGACACCAAGGCAGCACAACATGGGTGTTTGTTCGCCGATGACTCTCAGGTCCTTCGGCTGTTATCTACCAAACATGGTATATCAATGAAGGTTGACCTTCAAATTTGCCTTTGAAATGATTAATTCTGGCAAAGGTCAAGGAATTTTATTTTCAACCCAATTTCAAGCAAAGAGGTGGATTCAAGAATTGCTCCGGGAAGGTTAACCAGAGGTCAGAGGCATTTGAGTCAAATGTCAGATTGCCACAGCCCTTATTGTCATTATGCCCAATGGGTACGGTTACCCAGCATTCCAGAATCCATATCCAAACCATCTGCATGTATATAGTATTAGCATCCATTTTTCAAAACATGCAACTGGACTGGTGAAGTCAAATATGAACTCAATGGGGAAAAGGAAATGTAGAAAAACAATGTCCTTCTGATACAGTATTCCGTTCAACCTGCTGACACTTGTTGAAACCATCTTTGGATTGAAAATTCATCATAGCAAACAATGCTTGAATATGCTTGTTATGGTTTGTTTGTATCTTCACATACAGTATTTTAGTATTTTGTATTATAATAATAATAAAAATAGTGTGAATTAATTAACAGTTCATTGCTGTAGTAAAGATTTTTTTTTACATTTTAGTGCAATAAAAAAGTGTGTAGTTTATGATCTACTACAAAGATCTGCTGGTTGATGTGTTCACATGAAGTGATCCTGGGAAGAACAACTCAGAAAATAAGCAAATTATCTGTGCACATGAACACACCACATAGATAATATCCACACTTTTCATACAAAACATTAAAATGGGACTTTACAAAAATATAACACGGATTGTGTTCAGTAGTAAAGATTAAAAACCAAGAGATGGATTTAAATGCCAGCAAGTTTAATAATTTAGATATATACTACAAACTGAAGGATCTGTCTCGGGGCCCATTTTATTTTCATTATTCATTAATGACCTACCAAGTGTTTGTGAGGATGTGGACATACAACTTTACGCTGTTGATGCGGTAATCTACACAAGTGCAAGATCACCTGAGGCAGCAGCTCAAAGTCTTACATCAGCCCTAAAGTATATTTCAAATTGGCTTAATGGATCATGTCTGAAATTAAACATACAGAAAACTGTCTGTATGTATTTTTCAAAAAAGGCTTCCAATATTGAGCACTCCAATGTACATTGGAGATGATGAACTGCAGTTAGTTAAATTCAAATATTTGGGAGTGTTCCTGGACTCGACACTCTCCTTTAAAAATCATATTAAAATGATAACTAAAATAATACAATCTGTTTAACTTCAACCAAATAAGGAGGTCAATGACAGATCAAGTGGCTATGATGTTCTTGCACTGTATGACTTTTTCTCATATAGGTTACTGCATAACAAGCTGGTTTCTCACAGGTGTGACAATTTTAAAACCGATTGAAAGGCTTTATAAAAGAGCACTGAAAATTTTAGATAAAAGACCATTTTCATATCATCATTGCAACATTTTTAGAAGTATAACTTATTTAGTTTTGAAAATTGTATAAAATTTAAAAATGCTTGTCTAATATATAAAATTTTGCATGGGTTGGCTCCTCCACCTCTTGCAAATTATATTAAATATAGAACAGTTGGTCCTAGAGTCACCAGGGCTATGAGTAGAGGGGACTGTGAAGTGTGTGCAAAAAACAGCTTTTGCACAAAATGTTCTGTCCTACAAAGGCAGTCTCCAGTGGAACGCTTTGCCAACTACAGTGAGAGAGGCTCCAAGCTTTAAAGCCTTCAAAAGTCACTTAAAGGAGTGGCTCAAATCAAATAAAAAATGTGAGCATTATGAACTCAATTGTAGAAACTAAGAAGAACTGTAGGGAATGTGGAATGCACTACAGCACTTTATAAATTATTGTTCTTAAAGTTATGGTTTTTAAAATATATAAATGTATGAAATTAGACATGCAATTTTAATTAACTTATTCTAATTGAATTGTACATGTAGTTTTTTGTTTTTTAACTGTGTGTCCTCCTTTGACTGAATTTGTGTAAGCTAACCTTCATGCTCAGATCATGTCAGTGTCCTTTTGTTTCCTGTTTTTTTGTCTAGTCAGTGTCTTGTTGTAGTAGTTGGTGACCCCTATGTAATGTAGTCTGTTGTATTGTAAGCTCCTGTGATGTTTGTGTGTTTTTTCTATAAATTGTTTAATTCTTATAGTCTGTCAGGGACTACAGATGGAAATTAGCCCATGGCTATAATCTGACATATTTACACTTTATGTGTTCGTTAATATGTGTTGTCCCTTTTAAATAAATAAATGAAATGAAAATGAAATGAAATGAAGGCAACTTCAAGCAGGAAATGTATGAAAATTCTTTTTGTTAACCCAGTTATGTGTTTCGGAAAATGACAATAGTTATATATGTTAATTTTTTATCTCTATATTTTTATCCTTTTTTTAAACACATGATAACATATTACAACCCCAATTCCAATGAGGTTGGGACGTTGTGTAAAATGTAAATAAAAACAGAATACAATGATTTGCAAATCCTCTTCAACCTATATTCAACTGAATACACCACAAAGACAAGATATTTAATGTTCAAACTGATAAACTTTATTGTTTTTGTGCAAATATTTGCGAATTTTGAAATGGATGCCTGCAACACGTTTCGAAAAAGCTGGGACAGTGATCAATCAATCAATCAATCAACTTTTTTTTTATATAGCGCCAAATCACAACAAACAGTTGCCCCAAGGCGCTTTATATTGTAAGGCAAGGCCATACAATAATTATGAAAAACCCCAACGGTCAAAACGACCCCCTGTGAGCAAGCACTTGGCAACAGTGGGAAGGAAAAACTCCCTCTTAACAGGAAGAAACCTCCAGCAGAACCAGGCTCAGGGAGGGGCAGTCTTCTGCTGAGACTGGTTGGGGCTGAGGGAAAGAACCAGGAAAAAGACATGCTGTGGAGGGGGGCAGAGATCGATCACTAATGATTAAATGCGGAGTGATGCATACAGAGCAAAAAGAGAAAGAAACAGTGCATCATGGGAACCCCCCCACAGTCTACGTCTAAAGCAGCATAACCAAGGGATAGTCCAGGGTCACCCGATCCAGCCCTAACTATAAGCCTTAGCGAAAAGGAAAGTTTTAAGCCTAATCTTAAAAGTAGAGAGGGTATCTGTCTCCCTGATCTGAATTGGGAGCTGGTTCCACAGGAGAGGAGCCTGAAAGCTGAAGGCTCTGCCTCCCATTCTACTCTTACAAACCCTAGGAACTACAAGTAAGCCTGCAGTCTGAGAGCGAAGCGCTCTATTAGGGTGATATGGTACTACGAGGTCCCTAAGATAAGATGGAACCTGATTATTCAAAACCTTATAAGTAAGAAGAAGAATTTTAAATTCTATTCTAGAATTAACAGGAAGCCAATGAAGAGAGGCCAACACGGGTGAGATATGCTCTCTCCTGCTAGTCCCCGTCAGTACTCTAGCTGCAGCATTTTGAATTAACTGAAGGCTTTTTAGGGAACTTTTAGGACAACCTGATAATAAAGAATTACAATAGTCCAGCCTAGAGGAAATAAATGCATGAATTAGTTTTTCAGCATCACTCTGAGACAAGACCTTTCTGATTTTAGAGATATTGCGTAAATGCAAAAAGGCAGTCCTACATATTTGTTTAATATGCGCTTTGAATGACATATCCTGATCAAAAATGACTCCAAGATTTCTCACAGTATTACTAGAGGTCAGGGAAATGCCATCCAGAGTAAAGATCTGGTTAGACACCATGCTTCTAAGATTTGTGGGGCCAAGTACAATAACTTCAGTTTTATCTGAGTTTAAAAGCAGGAAATTAGAGGTCATCCATGTCTTTATGTCTGTAAGACAATCCTGCAGTTTAGCTAATTGGTGTGTGTCCTCTGGCTTCATGGATAGATAAAGCTGGGTATCATCTGCGTAACAATGAAAATTTAAGCAATACCGTCTAATAATACTGCCTAAGGGAAGCATGTATAAAGTGAATAAAATTGGTCCTAGCACAGAACCTTGTGGAACTCCATAATTAACTTTAGTCTGTGAAGAAGATTCCCCATTTACATGAACAAACTGTAATCTATTAGACAAATATGATTCAAACCACCGCAGCGCAGTGCCTTTAATACCTATGACATGCTCTAATCTCTGTAATAAAATTTTATGGTCAACAGTATCAAAAGCAGCACTGAGGTCCAACAGAACAAGCACAGAGATAAGTCCACTGTCCGAAGCCATAAGAAGATCATTTGTAACCTTCACTAATGCTGTTTCTGTACTATGATGAATTCTAAAACCTGACTGAACCTCTTCAAATAGACCATTCCTCTGCAGGTGATCAGTTAGCTGTTTTACAACTACCCTCTCAAGAATCTTTGAGAGAAAAGGAAGGTTGGAGATTGGCCTATAATTAGCTAAAATAGCTGGGTCAAGTGATGGCTTTTTAAGTAATGGTTTAATTACTGCCACCTTAAAAGCCTGTGGTACATAGCCAACTAACAAAGATAAGTTGATCATATTTAAGATTGAAGCATTAAATAATGGTAGGACTTCCTTAAGCAGCCTGGCAGGAATGGGGTCTAATAAACATGTTGATGGTTTGGATGAAGTAACTAATGAAAATAACTCAGACAGAACAATCGGAGAGAAAGAGTCTAACCAAATACCGGCATCACTGAAAGCAGCCAAAGATAACGATACATCTTTGGGATGGTTATGAGTAATTTTTTCTCTAATAGTCAAAATTTTGTTAGCAAAGAAAGTCATGAAGTCATTACTAGTTAAAGTTAATGGAATACTCAGCTCAATAGAGCTCTGACTCTTTGTCAGCCTGGCTACAGTGCTGAAAAGAAACCTGAGGTTGTTCTTATTTTCTTCAATTAGTGATGAGTAGAAAGATGTCCTAGTTTTACGGAGGGCTTTTTTATAGAGCAACAAACTCTTTTTCCAGGCTAAGTGAAGATCTTCTAAATTAGTGAGACGCCATTTCCTCTCCAACTTACGGGTTATCTGCTTTAAGCTACGAGTTTGTGAGTTATACCACGGAGTCAGACACTTCTGATTTAAAGCTCTCTTTTTCAGAGGAGCTACAGCATCCAAAGTTGTCTTCAATGAGGATGTAAAACTATTGACGAGATACTCTAACTCTCTTACAGAGTTTAGGTAGCTACTCTGCTCTGTGTTGGTATATGACAATAGAGAACATAAAGAAGGAATCATATCCTTAAACCTAGTTACAGCGCTTTCTGAAAGACTTCTAGTGTAATGAAACTTATTCCCCACTGCAGGGTAGTCCATCAGGGTAAATGTAAATGTTATTAAAAAATGATCAGACAGAAGGGAGTTTTCAGGGAATACTGTTAAGTCTTCTATTTCCATACCATAAGTCAAAACAAGATCTAAGATATGATTAAAGTGGTGGGTGGACTCATTTACTTTTTGAGCAAAGCCAATAGAGTCTAATAATAGATTAAATGCAGTGTTGAGGCTGTCATTCTCAGCATCTGTGTGGATGTTAAAATCGCCCACTATAAGTATCTTATCTGAGCTAAGCACTAAGTCAGACAGAAGGTCTGAAAATTCACAGAGAAACTCACAGTAATATGTCTACCATTGTGTTACGTCACCTTTCCTTCTAACAACACTCAGTAATTCTTTTCCATTCTTGCTTGATGTACGACTTCAGTTGTTCAACAGTTCTCCGTTGTCGTATTTTGCGCTTCATAATGTGCCACACAATGGGGGACAGGTCTGGACTGCAGGCAGGCCAGTCCAGTACCCGCACTCTTTTACTACGAAGCCACGCTGTTGTAACACGTGCAGAATGTGGCTTGGCATTGTCTTGCTGAAATAACCAGGGACGTCTCTGAAAAAGACGTTGCTCCAAAACTTGGATGTACCTTTCAGCATTGATGGTGCCATCACAGATGTGTAAGTTGCCCGTGCCATGGGCACTAATACACCCTCATACCATCACAGATGCTGGCTTTTGAACTTTGCGCTGGTAACAATCTGGATAGCCTTTTTCCTCTTTTGTCTGGAGGACACAACGTTCATGATTTCCAAAAACAATATGAAATGTGGACTCATCAGACCACAGCACACTTTTACACTTTGCGTCTGTCCGTTTCAAATGAGCTCGGGCCCAGAGAAGGCTGCGGTGTTTCTGGATGTTGTTGATGTATGGCTTTTGTTTTGCATGGTAGAGTTTTAACTTGCACTTGTATAGTATATGTATCGATGAACTGTGTTATGAACTGTATTAACTGACAATGGTTTTCTGAAGTGTTCCTGAGCCCACGCGGTAAGATCCTTTACACAATGATGTCAGTTTTTAATGCAGTGCCGCCTGAGGTATCGAAGGTCACAGGCATTCAATGTTGGTTTTTGGCCTTGCCGCTTACGTGTAGAAAGTTCTCCAGATTCTCTGAATTTTCTGATTATATTATGGACTGTAGATGATGGAATCCCTAAATTCCTTGCAATTGAACATTGAGAAACATTGTTCTTAAACTGTTGGACTATTTTTTTCACACAGTTGTTCACAAAGTGATGATCCTCACGCCATCTCTGCTTGTGAACAGCTGAGCCTTTTGGGCATGCTCCTTTTATACCCAATCATGACACTCACCTGTTTCCAATTAGGTGTTCTTTGAGCAATCATCAACTTTCCCAGTCTTTTGTTGCCTGTCCCAACTTTTTTGAAACGTGTTGCAGGCATTCATTTCAAAATGAGCAAATATTTACACAAAAACAAAAAAGTCTGTCAGTTTGAACATTAAATATCTTGTCTTCATGGTGTATTCAATTGAATATAGGTTGAAGAGGATTTGCAAATTATTGTATTTTGTTTTTATTTACATTTCACACAACGTCCCAACTTCATTGGAATTGGGGTTGTAGAAATGAAAGAAGACTCTAAATCAAACCTGACAATGTGTAATTAAAATTTGATGTAAAAGAATAATACCCAATACATTTAAAACTGAAGCATGAAATAGCATGAAATCACAGACACAAACAGCAAAATATTTAAATAGAAATGTCCTTCAGGAATGCAAGAACCTAGACCACAAGAATGTAGGACCCAGACAGTCTGCTAAAACTTCTTCATGTGGATTATTCAACTAATAACAACATATGAATTAATGTACAGTGTCTGGATTTGGAATGGGGTATAAAAATTAAACCACATTATGTCTGCGCATTAGTCATCTGCTCCGACTCTTATGGAAACTAATGACGTCGGCTGTTCAATCATAATTGAATTGGCTTGAATTCAGACAGTTTCTGACACAGCAATGTATCATGTTTTAGGAGCTTAGTTCCACTTGACAGGTTCATTCACTCTTGTTTTCCCACACACACACAGCTGGCCCAGTTTGTGAACGTGGATTAGGTGAAGAACCACATTGTCTGCCGCGTGGGCTGCACTCCAGGTCCTTCTGCACCGCCACACTCACATCAATATGCTTTAATTACAGCACAGACTAACCCGCCATGCAGTCATTTGACCAGTTAATCCTTTAATTGTATGAAATTATTCTATATTTGATGAAGGAACACATTTCCGACTGATGTATTCTTGGGTCTTGATCATCCCAGATGAATTTGCGCCACACTTTATTTGCTTCTCCGGTAGCAGGACTGGAAAATTGATGATGCTTTTTTTAACTAACTGTGTAAAAAGGTAAACATTATCTGACACACATTAGCAGAAGATGGTATTTGCTCACAAGTGAGCTCAACAA
The DNA here is from genome assembly GCF_902500255.1 of Thalassophryne amazonica. Taxonomy (NCBI): domain Eukaryota; kingdom Metazoa; phylum Chordata; class Actinopteri; order Batrachoidiformes; family Batrachoididae; genus Thalassophryne; species Thalassophryne amazonica. The sequence continues at coordinate 76,203,236 of NC_047113.1, read as the reverse complement.
GCTCATTTCAAGCTAGCTACATGCTAGTTAGCTGAGCTAATTGGCTTTGAGAGCCACTGTGGTTCAAGGTGTTTTTTGTTAGCATTGAAGTCCTAAAAAGACTTTTCTTTAGCGCTGTTATTATTTTGTCATTCAGTATTCAAATAAAAACAATTCACAGTCTTATATCACCAATGTGGCTAAAATTTGAATTTTGAAATCAAGTAGGTTAAAATATAGTGAACAGATGCTGACTCACTGTCTGTGGTGATGTCATAGATCACGTGATTGGGCTTTTATGACTCTCTAATGGCACACTAGCAAACTCTACCAGTGTTAGCATCATGGAGCCAAGGAAATGGAAAAAAAGTCCAAACATGATGGCACATTCAGCTACTCAACACTGTGGTCAAACTCGCCACCAAAATCATAGTTAAACCATTTGATTCCTCACACATGCACATTAACTAGCTAGCTTAGTTTGCTATCACAGATTGCATGTGTCCACTGGACAAACCCTGTGTGGCGTTACCCATAGTTTTTGGATAGAGACCTGGAAGAGCCATTTTGAAGCCCAAAAACTGTTGGCAGTGCCTACTCAGTCTATGCCATGGCCAAGTCTTATTTAGATAAAGTGGTGAAGTGTGGGTTACACAGTGGATGACCTGGGTGGGACTAATGAATCCCGAACATGTACATCGTCTTCAAGTCATGGACAAGTTAAGCAAACAGGCTAACCTCAGTTCAGGTGTTTTACTATTGAATCATATTTTTCGGGACTGGGTGGTGGCTTTCTTAACAGTTTGTCTTGGTGTAGGCATTAAAAATGATGACACCTTTATTTTTGCAGTAATCATGGATTAACTGGACAAAACAGATCAAGATATTGATAGCTGCTAAAAGTGTTACTGCTCTTAGCATCCACACTTTTCAGGTTTCAAATCCCATAAAACTGCGAGATCTCAGGAACATTGAGAACTGCATTGAGACGCTCTGATCGGGCTTCACTTTAACTGCTGCACACAGACAACACCATTAACATTGCAACATAAAACTATTTTTATATTGTGCCTAAAACTCTCGTGAATATATTCTCTGTGTTTATAGATGTTGTTATTGCATTTGTTTTATGTAAACATGTGAGAATCACAGGCTGTCTCTCCGTTATTTTCAGTGGGAGCTGCTGTGAGCTACGCTCGCTTCCTGATCATGTCGTTCTGGGGGAAAGTGAAGTTTGCACTTTAACGTGTTGATTATTGTTCTTTACAACACTGTTTGTCCTCTTTGTTCCAGAGTAATATATATAATATGTCTGAAATTCGGTTTCTGTTTATTAAATTCCATGCAGATTAAACGTAGCAGACACAGGTTATTTGTTATAATTGTTTTAGCAAGTTTTCAGGGTATCATGCAGCAGTCCCTTATTAACATGATGAAAAGCATAAAAAATTACATTTTTGTAGTATAATATTCATTTACAATTGTCATCATGTGGATTCTCTATGTTGTTTTGACTGCAGCGACTCTCTGGCGCACAAGGGATTATGGGATACGTGAAAACCCTTCATACATTAAATAAGATGAAAATTTCACTCGACGCACAGATGTCTTAGATGATCCATCAGGAGAATTAGCTGCACAAAAAGCCATTATTATTACCGATATTTGTACAAAAATGCTCCAAAAAAGATAGGCACGGTCCTCTATAGCAGCTATAACGCTCGAGTTTGAAGTCCAGGCTCAGGGAGCTGCCAGTCAACGTGACTACACCCCTAATTATGCATAACTTCACAGTTCATAACATTTGTAGAGTTATCAACCATATTTTATACCAGACTGTAAATATGTTTACATCTACTCTGAACTTGGACATTTTAACATGGGCCTCTACAGGAACCTGCTCTTTTCTGGAGCTAGCCTCAAGCGGCCAGTCAAGGAACTTCAGCTTTTTCTTTTTCCATCTATGCATCATATGAGACCATCAAAGCTTACCGCTTGGTGGCTCCAGAGTCGTGGGGTTTCCACAAAAGATTTACAGAGGAAATACTTCAGGGTACAAATGAGTTGCATCAGATTTGTGACATTTGCAATTTAATGAGGAATAAAAGAAAGAAACGTATTATTATTCTCAGATGTCAGATGTATGTCTCTGAACAGTGAAAGTCACAAACTAATGGGCTGATTTTCATATGTGTGGAGTTTGTTTTGTTTTTGATTTTTAAGAGTGAGATATAATTCTGACCAGCCAAAAAAAAATCGTGGGATCCATCCAAAGGATTGTTCATTCTGTTGTCTTCCACAATGAGTATTGCTGAATTTTAATTAATAGTCTGTTGACACAATGTTGATAACTGAATAATCATTTAATTCATTTATGGAGCAGAAAGTGCAAAATATTCAACGGATTATAATGAAAACGAAGATTTGTCGTAGACTGTAAGTTCATTAAAAATTTCAAATCTTTTGGAGTTTGAACTGTTGATTGGAGGAACACTTTATAATGTAGCTATATATTATAAATTAAATTATTAATCATTTAATTTAAAAAATTGAAATGCCCACTGTGCAGGAAAACGTTATCTGCATCAGACGTGTACTTTACAAATTTTGTAGCTTGGCACAGAAGCCAAATTGAACAAACAATGTCGATGGAAACACGTTCCTCTGTAATATTTGTTTTCATCTGATAAATGTCCCTCAGTGTTGAGCAGGGGGCAGATGCTCCAATAAAATAATCACGACTGTCTGATCCAGCATGTTCTGTGTCTCAGAGTGACGGGTTTCATATCTCCATGTGGATAGACTGAAGAATTCCGCTCTGTGTCGTTATCAACATACCAATAAATCCCCATTAGCGGGGGAAATAAAAGCTCCTCTATGCTGTGTGGGATGTGATCGATCACTCGCTGTGCACTCGCTGAGGCAGGCATGCGTCATCTGCAGTCAGCGACCAGCTGCTGCAAAAAGTCCTCAGTATTCGGTCGCCAGAGTTATCAATAATCGGGATGGAACTTTAGTTCTTTGGCCCTTTAAAGGAAGGCTGAGTACAAATGTGGCTAGAGGATCGACAGCCTGCAGATTTCATTCACATCGTCAACTGATTTGCACAATGAATTCCTCCAGTTATGCAGTGACAATAATTACAGGTGGGTTTATTTGAATAAACTGACTGATTGGTGGATTCATGCTGAATTGTTGTTTTTCCTGCATCGGCCAACAAAATGAGACAGTTCATTCATACTCAATTAAGTTCACACCTCTGAAAATGAGGATTTTGACACTTTCCAAGCAGAACTATTAAAAATTTTCAATTAAAAATTATTATAATATAAGTGAGCCTGGTCAGTAACAGGAGCTATTAAATTGTACTGTGGTTTCACTATTAAATCAATCAATTCAATAAAATTGCTTGCTCCACTTGACCATACCTGCCAATATTTGAATTTGCTAAGGCGAGTAAATTTGAGTCTGGTCTGCTTGAGGTTTCTTCCTCAAATCATCAGAGGGAGTTTTTCCTTACCACTGTCGCCTGTGTTCTTGCTCTGGGGGTTGGTAAGGTTAGACTTTACTTGTGTGAAGCACCTTGAGGTAACTTTGTTGTGATTTGGCACTACGTAAATGAAAAAATAAATAAATAAATAAATGTGGGACACCCACACGTAGCCGCAACTGCCAAAGGCATGAAGCATATCTAGGGGGTAAATACCGGGACTGTTCCACCCAATGTGGGTAGGTTGGAAGTGCTGCTTGACTCAGTCAGTTATGTAAAGATTTGACCATTTTTCTGTTTGTCTTGTGAGTCTTAGGCTGGGCATGGCTGACCTGTTTGCCCCTCGCACCTGCACTCAATCATCTACTACAGTGCAGTTTAAAATTCCAGCTCATTCATCTACTTATCACAAGTTCTTTGATGTGTCTCTTGTGTCGTCTGCTCTCAGCCTCACCACCGGTCTGTGGTACGCTTTGGACTGACTGTATAGATCCCTGGTTTTTGTACTTTGACTCTTCTTGTTTGTTAATTAAAATCACTTATTTTACTTTGTCATTGTGTGCTTGTCTGCATTTTGGGATCCAATTTATTAATCTGTGCAACAAGTTAATCTAGTCTACTGCGTTACATTGTCAATGTGAAACATCAAGTTGCACTGTTGAAAAACTGACACTTTATACCAACATGACCGAGTCAAGTAATATTTTTTGAGTGTGCATGAAGCAGAGAGAAAATAAATATTTAAATTTAAATTATATTAAATATTTTGCAAAATATGGCAAACCTGTTGAACCAGTTTCCAGTGAATTTAGTGCAACAATTGAGGATGGTGAAGCCCAAAAGCCATTAAATTTGCATTTTAATCTGGAGAGAAGGGGTGGAGCTATGAAATTTTTTATTCATTCATTTATTGTCCATATGAGCATATGAGAAAGAACATTTACTGGTCATTCCTGAAGAATGCATTCATTTTTCAGTGTTAAGAATCAGAGAACAAATAAAATAAACCTCTCCTTGACCTTTCACACACAGTTTGCAGGCTGTGTTCCTGGAAAGCTGGCAGCAAAGTTAATAGCAGAAAAACCTAAGAAGTAAAAATGTCATAATTATGTTTGTGACACCGGTTAAAAACTCACATTGAGCTTCTGAATTCTTTCTCTATTCTCTCATATAAAAACATGAGCCAGCATGAAGAAAATGTTCCCACTGTGTTTCAAGGGAATTAAAGGATCCTTTACTGGTTCACAGAAAACTGTGCAGAGCAAAATAAATAAAATAAAAAAAGTGCAATACAAAAACACATTCCTTTCACTTTTTTAATACTTTCATATATACAGTAGGTACATACATACATATAAATATAAGCAAATAATACACGATATTTCAGAAAACTGCACAGTAGCTTTTTTTTCTTTTCTTTTTGATTGTCAGAGTCTGACTCATGAAATCTTGATTCGAGTCAAATCAGTCCTACTGCTGCTGCTAACGTTCGAGGTGATGGATGTTAACATACAGACTAGTTGTGTCCCGTTAACTAATCTTCTAAAAAATCCTGCAGCTTGATGTATGTTGGTTGCAGTCACCTGTAAGAAAATACTGGATAGTCTAAATACATTCTTGCAAAATTTATAAAGTTCCTGTAAACCTGCATGATGAGTATACATAGTTTCTAGTGCTGTGTGTGTGTGTGTGTGTGTGTGTGTGTGTGTGTGTGTGTGTGTGTGTGTGTGTGTGTGTGTGTGTGTGTGTGTGTGTGTGTGTGTGTGTGTGTGTGTGTGTGTGTGTGTGTGTGTGTGTGTGTGTAAAACACTCAAGTATCCCACTAACCCACTTTGGCAAACTGAGTAAAGACGTTGTAACTAACTACCATTAATACTGACAAATGTCTCAGGAAACTGTGAGCATTGTCTTATCTGTCCAGCAGATATCCAGCAAAATCCTCATGTGAACTATGTCCACATTTTATACTGAGGCCTTCCAATCTTTCAAATTGTCTGCCAATCACAATTCTTAATGAAAAAAAATACAAGTAACCACATTAACATAAATAGCATTATGACAAGGGGATTGATAACATCTTGACTACCTTCTACATTTCAGTCAGCTAGAGTTTCAGGTGTCCACCTCTGCCCATAGAAGTCCTGTATTCATTCACAATTAACAATATAGTACAGATTTGTGCTGTTTTAGACTTCTTTCGGATGCTAACATTAGGGGGCGCTACAGCATGTCAGCCGTTTCCATCTCACCCTGTCCTCTGTATCTTCCTCTATCACACCAACCATCTACATGTCCTCCCTCAGCACATCCAGAAACCTCTTTGTCCTCCCTCTTCTGCCCCTGCCTGGTGGCTCCATCCTCAGCATCCTTCTCCCTATATACCCTGGGTTCCTCCTCTGCACATGTCCAAACCATCTCAATCTCTCCTCTCTCACTTTGTCTCCAAACTGTCCCACCTGAGCTGTCCCTCTGATATGTTCATTCCTAATCCTGTCCATCCTCATCACTCCCAAAGAGAATCACAGTGTCTTATTTTGGACAACCCCCCAAAATATGTGGATATGATCTGGATTCTTTCCACAGCCTCTCCAGCATGAAGGTGATGATCCTCCAAAAAAAAAAAAAAATCCAGAGAACACTTGAGGGGGGTTATTTTGGCACATTAAGACACAGTTGAAGGTCTGCCTTATTTTTTCTGCTCCATGATGTTGACACTGACCAAATTTGTCATTTGAGGGTTTGAACTATCCCAACCTGTATATCTAGTGATCTATGACCTCCCCACAGAATGTGCTGTGGCCTTTTGTCTCTGTTTTCATTCATGTAAGTCAAAATCAAATTGTTTCTGAACAAGGTAAATTTTGGTCCCATTGGTTATAAAACCTTTATTTGAATATGTAATAAATGATTTATAGCAATGCGAAAGAAAACCCATTTCAGGGCTTGCATAGTTTAAAAAAAATCAAAGGGGACTCCACCTTTTCCCACTGCAGATCGTGAAAAAAATCATGACATTACTCTCCCGTTTATCACCTATGTTGTTCAATTTAAAGAGCAATAATGACAAATTTGACAGAGCATTTCTCAGATCCACATGTTGTTGAACTGGGGAACGACTAACTGTAGGACACTCACATAAAGGTAAGATAACGTGGAGATTCTGGGCTCCACTTGAAACGTGTTAGCCGCTGCACCTCCACGCCGTGTCGTACTCGCTTCCTTCCTTGTCAGTGACTTTAATTTTTGTGCGTTGCTGCAATCTTCCATAAACCTCACCGGTTAAATCATGACAGGAAACATAATAACAGCGTGTTGTGATTTTTAATGCAGAGTATTCAGCATGAAGCAAATAAATGTGTTTAATGTGCACGTCGACGTTATCCCCCCGCTGGATTTAGCGGAGTCGCTTGGCGGCAAACTGCGGCGAAGCTGCACAGCCAACAGCGAATCCACGAGGTATACGACCTCCCCGCAGGCTGCTGCTGGAAACAGGAGCGTCGTTTTTAACCGATCTGTAACCTGCAGGAAACACCACAGCATCGTGACGCCAGCACAATATTTTCCCGCGCAAGTGAGCCGGCTAATTGGAGCAGAAACGCATCAGAAACAGAGTGAAGAAGTCATACGTCTCCGTTAGTGTTGTGTCATCTCTTTGCTGGCTGGTGATTAAAGCGTCTTCTCCTTCACAGCTGAGTGGTTTGTGTGTTACTTCAGTAAAACGAAACAAAAAAAGGATAAAAACACTTCAGGGTTTGTTGTGTAAAGACGCCGTGCCGCTGGATTAATGTTTCCCCACCGAGCTTCATTAAAAAATACAGGGATTTTTAAAATATTTCTTGAGGAGTTCACACCTTCAACTTAATATTTACAGACACAAATAAGTGCAGTTTTTGGTGCCATCACACTGGGGTGAGCTGATCCATTGTTTTGATCAGATAGTGGAAATTAAAAAAATAAAATAAAAATAATGGGTGGGCTGTGAGTGTATTTTTAGGGGAGTAGAAACTGTTTCACAGTTTGAGTTGATGTTTTGTGATATTGCCTAGACTACCAGCATACATCCAGAAACATGTATTTATTAACAAATTCATTGTTTTAAGATGGGAAAAAGGGATTGGATTGGTGTCAGCAGATACTGACAGATTCCAGTGTTGGTACCATCTCAAAGTGAAAAGGTGGAACCACACAATCCTGAATTATAAGGTAGAATGCTTTTGATTTATTGAATTTTCTCATTTTATTCAAGAGGTTGAGCCATTTCCTGTTTGTGTCCCACAGACGTCTAAATTAATCATGTCGGATGATTCAAGTCCTTCAGTGCAGAAATACATCATTCAAAACAAATGATGAAAGAAAAACAATCATAAAATTTGAGTTATATTCACCGCTGGGCTCCTCAAATAATTTATAAGGGATCCCAAATGATATGGTTGCCACACAACCACTAGAGGGCACTAATTAACTAATTTTACATAAAACATCCATCCATTTTCTATACCCGCTTATTCTAGTCAAGGGTTAGGGGGAAGCTGGAGCCTGTCCCAGCAGTCATAAGGCATGAGGCGGGTACACCGTGGACAGGATGCCAGTCTGTCGCACACATATAGACAAACACATTCACACACCTACGGTCAATTTCTAGTTTCCAGTTCACCAAACCTGCATGTCTTAGGATGTGGGATGAAGCTGGAGCACCTGGAGGGAACCCACACAAACACATGGAGAACATGCAAACTCCACAAGTCGGAATCGATCCTATGGCCTTCCTGTTGTGAGGCAACAGTGCTAACCACTAATCCACTGTGCTGCCGGGGGGGACAGAATATGGTATGTCCCCCCCACCTTCTGACATATATGTGTGTACTTAAAACATACTATGCGAGTCTTATGTGCAAACCATGTCAGTCTAATGTGCAAAACCATGTCAGAATAGTGTCTTTGTTTCTGCAAGTTTGTATTTTTTAGCAGCATTGACTTGTTTACAACACCTGTTTCTTGTTTGTCACATTCGGAACTTTGTGGGACTGCATTTGCCCAGATTTGACACCAAAAATAGTTGCCTCTAGGGACTAGTGTCTACACATAAGTATCAATGGACCATATGCTAATTTACTAAATTCTGAAAGTTAGAAAAGGAAATCAGAAAAGCTGTCTGGGACCTCAGAAAGCCCATCTGCAATTATTGCTTGATCTCCAAAATCAGTCTGTGCAAGCGAAATTATGTTCAGTATGAGTGTTGTCATTAGTGCCACTTCAAAAATTAAATTCATAAGCAATTTATCCTAAACTTATGGTCTGTTGTTTTTTCAAACTTATGCATAAACAAATCTTGAGGAAAAAAAATACAGTATGCGATAGTTAATAATTATTAAAAGCCTGTTCTTTCATATTTATGAATACATTTTACCACATTGCAGTTGTTTTTTTAATGAAAACTCAACCTATCATTCTTTTTGAGTTCTACACATGTGCAAGGTTGGGTAGGATTACTTTGAAAGAATACATGTATTTGGATTACTTGTAATCTGATTACTTTTGGATTACATTTCAAAGTAATCCTACCGAACCTTGCACATGTGGTGATACCTTATTTACACCAGGATGTTAATAAAATCAATGCTGGCTATTCTCAGATTAAAGTACTTATATCCACAGTTTCAAATTGCATAAGTCAAATGGTGTCCACTTTATGGTCTTCTCAAAACATTAAAATTACTGTTCTGGATGCTCAGAATGCATCTGATCTTATCTAGAAACCATTGGCTTCGGCCCTGCAGGCCTTGCACATTGTCCCCCACAATTTCTAGTTCTAAATTGCGCCCTTGAACAAAACAAATTAAATAATAGCTAAGAGACATTGTAAGGTGTTGATCTTTTTTTTTTAATGTACGTGAGATGATTCCATTTCCTCTGACTCGCTAATCAACTCTGCAGCGTATCCTATAACGTTCACGCCTCACTCATCACACCTTTGCTGGTTTTGTCACGACAGCGGCAGTAATTCACAGTGAGCACACACTTCAATTTGTAAACAAATGCAATTACCAAAGATGCATGTGCACTCATAACCTTCATGCAACACGAGCCAGACCGCGCGCTTCCTTGGCGGTGACCACTCGCATTTGGCAGCGCTCACACTGACTCATTGTCCGACAGTGTCCACTGAAATCCATCCGCACCTTCAGACTGATGCTGCAAACTCGTTTAAATGAAAAACATAACGTGTCACACCCAATAAGTGTCGGCATCCTTGTGTCTAATTGAATTCTGCCTGGCAACACATGGAGACAGGCTGTTTCCTCTCAGCTTGCAGAGCATAGAGCTTTGTAATTACGGCTGTTTCTTAGTTTCAGAAAAAGACGCGTGCTATATTTGCCACATTAAGGAGACAGCTTGGGGTCCTGGATGGCGACCACCCAAGTAGACAGCTGGTCCATCCCCACCTCTCAACAGTAACTATCTATCTGTTGCAACCAACTGAATGGTGGATGTGTCCTTGGTCTTGGGGTGCTTGCATGATGGATCAGGCACAGATAAACGCACCACTTGGCCTGAATGTCCTAGCTGACATTCTCTCACAATTAAAGTGATCCTCCTCACTTTAGTCTCCATAAGTAAGTGTTTATTTGGCACATAGTCTCCCAAGGGTCCTCTGACTGGACCTACCATGCTACCAAAGACTTCCAATTTTGTCTTTGGTCACCGGTTCAGGAAAACGTCAGGAATATGCCTTTAGATCTGGCTCATACCTGGTATTCTGTTCTCAGCAGATTATCACATCGCCCCCTCCTGGATGAGTTGAAGTCCGTACTACTGATTGCCTCTTTTGAAATGTTGTTTCTGTTCTTGTTTCTTCCACAGTGTGTGTGAGAATGTGAAATATTCCTGAACTGGACCTGAACCATATCAGAATTTTGCTGCTGCACAAGACTTCTTGAAGCATGTAGACTCATGGTCCAGAGGTCAAAGTATTCAATTCATTTCTGAACTTTTTGCATCTCAGAAAAAATTAAACCAAACCCTTTCTTAAAGTAATTTGTATTGTTTGTAGATCATTGTTTGAGCACCAGAAGCGCACAGCTCTCTTCCAAAAAATAGTCATTTTGTTCCAGTTGGCACAGTGTGTGGAACATTTCCGCCAATGCAATTAACAACATTTGATCGGTGTCCCAATCTTTCTGCTGCAGTGTACCTACTGTCTCGGTGGCATATTTGAAAGATTTTTCTTCACTTTTGTCACCACATAGGACCATTTCCAACATCTGTTTGCTTCAGGTTTACTCACATGGTTTTCAGTTCATCGCTACAAAACATGGCACCATAATCGTTCTTAAATCAGAGCAAGAACTCATTAAATGTTGGTAAGTATCCAGATTTTGGATCTTTAACATCATGAGATTGAATCTTTGTTTTATCTCAATGATTTTATTTTGGAGGTTTTATTTCTGAGAAACATACACTGAAATGTTTATTTTCTGTGGCATTTGTTATTCTGCAGTGGCCCTTCCCCAAGACACTGATCAAAAGGTTTGATAAAATATGGAAAGGTTTTACATAAACAAGCTCTAACTGATGAACACTGCTACATGCACAATTAGAAGGTTAATTAGGCAGAACTTTATTGATCCCTTGGGAAGTCTCCCTCAGGGAGTCTTGAGAACTGAGGTTGCAGCAGCATCGTATAGCAGCAGACAGGGTAAGAAGCACACAGAGTATCAAAAGTGAAAAAATAAGAAAAATGGTTTGCAAATATAAATACACAATATAAATACCAAACATACTCATCAATACTGGTTTATTGGTTACTACTGTTCCTCTCATTCCCATCCTCTGTCTTCCTGTTACTCCTCCTCCCCCTGAGTGAGGAGTTGTACAGTCTGATGGCCTGAGGGACAAAGGAGTTTTTCAGTCTGTTGGTCCTGCACTTGAGAAGGAGCAGTCTGTGGCTGAAGAGGCTCCTCTGGTTGTGTGATTAAAACAAAAATTGTGTCTTAAAAATGACGACCAGAAGGTCAGTATTTTGTTTTTGACATTGCCTTAGAATGCAATAGATTCTTAAAATATTACAGAGGAGCTTGACCAGGGATCGCCCTAGTAGGGCCGTGATCTGTGGCATAACCAACCAGGTCACACACCCCTCACCCACCACTCCCATCTGAAGCTAGTTCCGCCACTGTCCTGAAGTAATTTAAACATTCCATCTCCTTCTTCTCTTAAATTCCAGATCATCACTGGCACCTGTGGAAAAGGGTAACACAGAGAATTGTGTTGGATTAAAACAAATGAATCCTCCACACTAAAGAAAAGCCGGATCATACCCTGCAGCAAACGACTGACTGAAGATGGGAAGACGCCACATCACAGAAACTTGAACCTGTGCACCATCTCAGCTCCGTTAGAAAAAGGAACAGGCTGAATCATAAAAACAGGGGGTGAAAAAAAAACCTCTGCATCTTCATAATCTCTCAACTTCACTTTCTCTCATCTTTAGTTCCACTGAAAACTTCCAGCTGCCCTGAAAACTCAGTGGAAGCGTAACTTTGCCGACGCAGCAGCAGCTCCAAATAGCTCAGATCACATTCCCAAAGGATCGTCTTCCATCTGCAGCTCTACACCCACCAGCAGGTGATGACGGTCGAGGGGGTGGTACCTGAGGTCTAGTCGTACATGTTCGTGCGTCACTTCAGTGTTTAACCACTTAAACTCCACATGCCTCCTGTTTGGATTCCCGCTTCTCACTCACCTTCTGTGTCCTTTAGTTTGTTTTGTGTCATTTCTTGTTGGGGTTCTGTTTTAGTTTCGCTCTCTTCTACACTTGTTATCTCTCCATGAGAGGACGATGCTTTGACCTCCGAGTCTGTTCATTTATCACAGCAGTGACATTCATGTCTCTAGATTCTTGGCCTTTGAGATTGAGAGACTCCTGGAAGACTTTATGGAGTCTTGAAGTCAGCTGATGGATGGGTTTTTGGTGATCCTGACATCTTTGGGGGAGATTGAAGGTCCATGTGTTTAGAGTCCTGCTGGTTCCCATCTTACTGTGTGGTTGTGGACTGTAAGAAACCTCAAGCAGACCGGACTCAGTGGGGTGACCATCTGCTACAGCCATTCTAATGAGAGCAAAAAAAAGGACCACCATGGCAGGACACTTCAAAACAGCAGCACCACCAATGTATTCAGCAGGTGAGCCTAAGGTTCTTATATAGACTTCACACCTATTAGTATTGGGTCACTCAGATACGACATATCAGGAGTTCACAACACCTCCCTTTGAGTTCCTTCAACATCGTTCACTCAGTATATTTTTACAATGCCCCAATTCCTCTACGCCAAACAAGTAGAGTATCACTTGCATTGTGAGGAAACATCAGCTACGATATTCTGGCCATATAGGGCATTTCTCTGGTCATGATTCAACACTCAGGTGTCTCAGTGTTGAGGGCTCCAATGCCTGGAGAAGGTCAGGGACACACCCACGTTTCACCTGCCTGCAGCAGATGGCTACTTCTGAGATGTAGGGATGGATTGGTGGTTTTCCAGGGTGGTTGCCACACAGGGCCCAAGGTGCAGACCTGGCCAATACCTGGACACTTGGTGCTTGTTCCTGTCGTAAACCTGGGGCAACCTGTCGTATCTACTGGAACCACACTCTGAAGCTTAATGAGTGGTAATAATGTGTACTTTATAATGTGCATGAGATTCACACCGTTATACGGGTTCACCAGTACCATGACAGTATCACCATGTGTGTGATCATGGATTCTGAGAAAGGCAACAGAATTATCATCTCAGATAAGTCATCATTAGCTCTCCAACACACTCTGGGTCTGCAGGTTAAAGCAGAACACGGGTTGTCCAGTGCAACAATCCATCCACATAACAGTGGGGTCGAAATGACATCAACATGAGTAGACAAAATCTCACATGAAGCATTTTGGAGATATTCTGGAAGGGCAGAGTGACCATCTTGGATTTTGCTGTTTAATGTCCTCAGGGAAAATCTGAGCTGAAATGGACCCCATCTGGTCTCACTTTCATACAAGGCTATTACATCATTGTGATGTCACAATAATGTGCTGTTTTTATTACCACACACTGAATACATTCCAACCAAATTACATTGATAAAATGCATGCAGTGCAGTTTATTGTGTTGGTTTGACTCACTCGTCATACTTTCTCAGACTGTTTGTTGCCAAAAAAAATTGTATTGGTTCTTAAACATTGATTAGAACACTCAATCATTATTAACTTTTTTATGTGCCAAAGATGGTATTTTGTCATTAAATGTTTGAAAGAACAAATTTCCAAGATGTCATTGCCAAACATATTTGTTTGTAATGCATATGAAAGTTTCTTTGATTTGCATATTTTGTTTTTGTGCCACATGATATTTGGTTTCGAGCCACATGATATGAAGCCAGCAAAAAAAGACCATTACACCATTTGTTGTGTATTTTATTAATGCCATTGTGGTTGGAATGGACTCAGCATGCAAGAAAACAGAAAACAAAAACTTCACGCATTTGTACGTCATAAAGACGGCGTTCCTGAATGGTGAGGCGGCCATCTTGGATTTTGCCTTTTTTTTTTTAGCATCAGGCAAAAAATAAAACAATTTTTTTTTTAAATGAGCTAGGCGTGATCTCTTATTTTATATAAGACATAGCGGTGGCTTAGTGGTTAGCACTGTTGCCTCACAGCAAGAAGGTCATGGGTTCAATTTCCACCTGTGGCCTTTCTGTCTGGAGTTTGTAGGGGTTTCCTCTGGGTGCTCCAGTTTTCTCCCACATTTAAAGATATGCAGGTTAGGTGAAATTGGAAACTTTCTAATTGTCCAGGTCTCTCTTGCAAAAGAGATCTTGATCTTAAAGGGACTAACCTGGTTAAATAAAACATAAGCATAAATATATCTCAATGCCTGTGGAAGATTTGTTTTTCAACTAAAAACACACAGTCAGTGATATTTTAATGTTGGAAAGCTGTGTGTAAATCAAGTTTACTCCAGGGAACGATTAGTTGCTCACTTGTTGCCATCAGACTAACATGAACCAGAAATGTCACCGGTTACAAATCACTTCTTATTTCTCTTGTTGCTGTTTGAGTGATTGTTCAGGTGGGAGATTTAGAGTTGTTGTTGTTTTTTTTTTTTTTTAAGTTTCAGAATCAAATAAAATCCAGGCTGCTGTCAGACTTGTTTTCTCTTCAGGAGCAGCTCAACAAGTGACTTGATTACAGATACATGAGATGAAATGCAGTAAAAGGGCACATCTTCACCGCTGTTGACTGCAGTAAATATCAGCTTGTCCTGAATATAGAATGTTTGACTGTGAACCTCCTCGTCCTTCTTCCTTTGTGTGTCTCATTCTGCCTTGATATGAAGAGACATTTCAGTCGTGTCTGTCCACTTCTGCAGCACCAGGTGGGACTTAATATATCACGTGAATCCATAATAAATCTGAGAACCATCTTTTCCTTGTGTGGGCTGGACTTTGCTCCTCTGCTCATGTCTCTGATCAGGTTCACCTGTCCAATTACACACACCTGCTCCACATCCTGTTAATTAGGAACATGAGTGAATTTCTGTTTAACCTGAAAGCCTTTAAAATTATTGTTCCAGCACCCAGAGGCCCAAACATAAATGAGATTTGGCTGAATGAGCCTCATCACAACAGGTTTCCACAAGACTAAAATTTATTTTACTCTTTGGTCTCTGTCAGGCTGAGAGCTGTTCAATTTACTTACCATAAAACACAGTGCCTCCCCCAGTGGTCATAATACACCATTGTATTTATGACACCATTGTAGGTGATAGGTGTTGATATGTACAGGAAGCTTGTACGTACGCTGTGAACCTGTTTATGTAAGGCGCATCTGACTCTTGTGCTCTTTGTGCAGTGTTGGACTTTATCCCACATTTTTGCCTGTTCTAAGGTGCAACACTTTCCAGTGGCAGGCAAGTACACCTCATTGTTAGATGAGCACACCACAAGTATAAGAGGTATTGTTATTAAGAGGATGTTGGCACACGGCATAAATCTGATAAACACGTCAGGTACAAATCAGCAATGACAACTGCGCCGGGCTTTGTGCCAGGTCACTGATGGGGTCCTTTCCATGATATCAAAGTCAGGTTAGGTGGAATAAGTCTGAGTTTCCCAGTTCTCTGTAGGAGATCAGATATTTGAGTTATGTGGAGCACAGTGTTAATACAACCTTTGCGGATCCTTCACTGATACTTTAGGTTTGTTATTTGCATTTTCTGTTTCTCACCTCAGCAGGTGTTACTATTAAAGCGCTTTTTCCAGTCATGCCCGATTCCAGCTGCTGTGCACACAAGCCTGCAGGGGCACAGTTGTGTGACTTTGACAACAATCTGCGTTTGATTTGGATTTGGTTTAAAGTCCAAAATGTTTTGTGTTTTCCTGCCAGACCTGTTGGTGTTTGTTTTCACTTTGTTGTGTGTCTGCTCTGTTTGTGGGCGTTTGTATGTTTGCATTTATGAAACGCTGGTTATGTAAGCGTGTGTGGGCGTGTTTAGTCAGAACCGGTGAAGTGCATCACTGTATTGCCCCACATCGCAAAGGTGAGCTGACCTTCTGCAGCTAATTAGGCTTTGCAACAGCACATAATGAAGGGGAAGCACAGCACAGCACAGACCACAGCGGTGAAAAATACAAAAGTCCATCTTGAAGGTCACAATGGAACTGCAGATCGATGGACACCTCGGGTTCTGCACCAATTTTCACTTGACGTGACGGAACAATGACGGACGTGTTTACATTACATGGAGCTGGATGGGAACGTCTACGTCAGCGATGTTGCCATATAAGAGACTTTTCCTCCTGCTGCTGCATGTTCAACATGTTTCACCCAACAGTGGCCACATGAAAAACCTCCACACGTTTCCTGCTGTCAACCACCCGCATTTAGGATCCATCACTCTGAGCCAAAAATTCCTCTGTCACCTAATTAATATGTAAATCACATTACTGATGTAATGTGTCAAGAAGTGGAATGGACCAGTTGTCTGCCTAGATGGTTGCTATCCAGGACCTGAGGCAGTTCTGAGGTGCGGACATGGCATCGTCACATGATCCCAGATCTGAGTACATCAAGCTAACTAAAACAGGATTGCAAATGTGGGGGCGGGGCTAAGAATTATCACGAGTGGAAGGACTGTTCATCAACCAGCACAGAGATAACACCAGCAAGTACAAAAACACAGGTCAAAGATCAGCACACAGGAGAGCAGTCCACAACTGGCAACAGTGTCTGTAAGGGGACAGGCAGGAGAGCAGTCAGAGAGGCAGCAAAAGAGCCAAAAACACAAGATGCAAATAACGGCAAATGTGTCCAAAGAGCAAGCAAGGTCAAACATTCACAAGAGGCAAATAAAGGTCAGCAACAGGAAAACAATCACTGGGAAACACTATAAGTAATACAAGAAGAAAGCAACAAAGTGCAAACATTCACGCAAACAGGGGTATAAATACACACAGAAGGTAATCACACAGATGGAAAACAGGCGAAGGTAACTACTAACTGGAAACAGCTGGGGAAGGAACAAGGAAGAAAGTTAACCAAAATGGGAGCACTGGGAGTAATAAAATACATAAAAACAAAGCAAACAAGTAGTTGGGTGGGCACAGGGGAAATAATTTATAAATTTCACACATAAGCAAACAAAACTGCAATAAATAATAAAACCAAACCCAGAATGGACACAGGAGAGAAGCAGAGGACAAAGACAGACACAGACATGAAAACCCACAAGGACCCCAGACAATATCAACATTGGGAACAGACACAAGGGGGTGGCATAGGAAAAGGACAGACAGACAGGGATCGCGACACGTACTGATGCCCACACCACAATGGCATCAGGAAAACATTGGTGTGAAACTCGTATTGGTGAGAGATGGAGTCATAAAACTGTTTGAAGAACTCACTGCTGAGTTTTGATTTAAAATGACATTTAACATGCTAATTAGTAACACCAAACCAAAGTGGTGATGATCAATGCCCCATACATCATCTCACATCATCCTCCATTTTAAAACATTAAGCTGGCGGTGTCAGTTTGCTCAGTTCCTCAACGAGATTCCTGTCAAAGCTGAGCTGACACAGAAGAGCCTTGTAAATATTATATTTAATCAGGCCCTGCTGGAACAGGCTGACTGAGATCCGAGCAGGCATTAGACAACAAAGGGATGCAAGAAGAGACGTGCCAAGCTCTGAAGAGGCCGGCTGATCGCACCATCTGGCCTCCGAAGCAGGTCTGAAGACTCCATGGATCCGCCAGGACCTGAGGAAGGCGGCTTGGACAGCTGCTGCTCACATGTGGATGGACGACAAGAAGCTATTTGGGGGGGGGGGGAGGATGAGCAGGTTCCAAAGATGGATTTAGCTGGAGATGGAGCTGTCGGCGCTTGAGGATAAAAAGGGAAATCATAAATATTATGTCCAAAGTGAAGACCTGTAAATTTGTTCACACAGCTCTGAGCATCACAATTAATAACGCTGAAAAGTGCCAAATTAAGATTAAAGTGTGTGCAGGTGCCGCAAAAACAAATTAATTAGTGAAGGGTGGTGGTGTGAAGTGTGTGTGTGTGTGTGGGGGGGGGGGGGGGGGGGGTTGGATTTCAGACGGATTCCGGTTGCTTTCCAGTCATGTGAATATCCGATTGTGATTGTGCATGAGCTGAACATGCCAGAACATGTCCTGTGAGGCTTCATCACGGCGTTTCTTTTCGCCATGCAGCTCTGCCGCGACACGTGGAATTCCTCTACCTTTGTTCCTCTTTCCATGACAAAAACTCCTGTAACAGTGAAATGTGCCATTCATTTCTAAACTGGACGCTGTCTTGATCCGGTATGTCCTCTGACTAGCACAGGAATTGTGAAAAGACGTGGACATCAGCACTTTTTCCGGCACATTAAGACAGACGTGCAGAGGAGTTCGGCGCATCGTGGTGCAGCCGCTCGGCGTAAAGAAACGCCGTGATGAAGCCTCACAGGACATGTTGGGGCTTGTCCAGCTCAAGCTCAATTTCTCGGATATTCACACGACAGAAAAGTAACTGGAATCCGTCTGAAAGCCGTCGTGAGAGACCAACACCGAGGTGGTTTTGTGCCGTGTCAAGAGCAGCACGGTGGCACGTCCCTTGGCTTCTTTTTCCATGAAAAAACCCTCCTGTAACGGTGGAATGTGTCAGACGAGGTCCCGGATCAACAGAGCTTTCATGTTGGAAATGATCTGGTTGTTTGTGCGGGGTGTCAGCAGTTGTGGGCCATCCTTAAAGGGGCAGTAACACCCCGTAATCTGTTTAATCCCCATAAAATCGTCCCTGAAAGCCATATGAATTTTTCGAATGGTGTCCACCTGGAGGTCTCTTACAGTTTCTGGAAAAAAAATTGATGCAGCAAAGATCCAAATTGTTCAGACATTTATTCGCAATAAAAATAGACGAGAGGGGTAGACCACACCTCACTCAAAGCCTGCTCACAGGCAAATGAAGCAACCGACAGGCATGAAAAAACTCATGCATGCGCACGAGGGTTCAAGCTTGGCTGACGCAATCACACGTGATTCAAATCCATATGGTTTTTGAAAAAAAATAAGGTTGGATACTTTTCTAACAGACCTCGTATATATATATATATATATATATATATATATATATATATATATATATATATATATATATATATATATAAATGACCAAAGGCTTATTGTAATAACACATCTAGGTGCTGTCCACTATATAAGTCGGCAGGGTTTCTATATAATCCAGATGGGGCTGACAAATCTCTTCACAGGTCTTCTAATCATTTCTGAGTGTGTATGTGGTATGTGTATGTATCTTCTCTAATGGAATAGAATTGTTCATTTCCAAAACCCATTGTGATATAGAGAGGTGGGAGTCAGATTTCCACGAGGAGGCTATGCACTTCCTGGCAACGCACAAGGCCAATGCAAGAAATTTCTTTTGGTTACTTCTTAATTTGTGTATGTCTGTAAGCTCTCCTAACAGACAGATTTGAGGATCTAATGGGAAATGTAGTCCTAAAAGTTTAATCATGGTGTGAGAAAAATCACGCCAAAATTTAGTAAGTTTTGTGCATAACCATGCTGTTGGTGGTGGTGTCCATTCCAGCTGCTTCCATTTTTGGGGGGTTCGCCACAGCAGATATAGCCAGATCTGCATTGGTATTAAGTTTTACGCCAGATGCCCTTCCTGATGCAACTCCGGTGTCACCTGGAGAAACACACACAGCCACTGATGTTCCAAAGAGGTCTCCCATCCACGTACTAGCCAGATCCTGCACTGCTTAGCTGATGAGATCTGGCGGGATCAGGCTGACACAGAGCAGTGTAGAAATGAGCCTTCTTCTATACCGCATCTAAAGCACAGACTGGATATCTCAGGTTTATATTTGTGTAATTTTTGATTTTTAATATCGATTTGGTGTAGAAAATTATTATAGGTCAGTCTGTATCTACAGTTAATAGTGGCAGTTAGACTATTTTGACATAATTTGGACCATAATTCTGCACTAATTGTCACACCTAAGTCTGACTACCACCTCTCTCTTGATTTATGTAATCCAGGTTTTGGAGCATTGGCCATCAAAAGAGAATAGTAAGTAAGTCCCTTCGGCTGCTCCCTTGTTTGCACTTGGGGTCGCCACAGCAAATCCAAGGTGGATCTGCATGTTGAATTGGCACAGGTTTTACGCCGGATGCCCTTCCTGACATAACTCCACATTACATGGAGAAATGTGGCAGGGGTGGGATTTGAACCCAGAACCTTCTGCACTGAAACCAAACGCATTAACCACTTGGCCACCACCCATGCAGGCCATCAAGAGAGAATATATTTTTGAAATAAGGTGAGGTGTGTTTTCCCTCATGAATCAGTCCCTCTAGATCACTGAGCGTAAGTAGGTAGGTACATTTTGGGTCCCAGAGCAGATCAAAGAAAGGATCTTAACTGAAAATAACAAAACAAGTTTCTGCTGGACAGATCATATTTCCTCCTCGGGTCTTAAAAGACATCAATGATCTGTTCTCATAGCAGTCCTCCAGATGAAAAATCCCTTTCTGGTGCAACAGGTCCAAAGTCTTATTACCCAGTGACATGGGTATGAGTTTGTTGTTTTTCCAAAGGTGTTTTTGGTGAAAATTTGTTTTTAGTCCAACATTTTTGTAAACCTCATGCCAAATTTTGATGATATATAAAAGAACAGGGTTGTCAGTTTTCCTGGAAATGGTTGTAGGCGTCCATTTGTATACAAAGTCTGGGGGGACATTTTCTTGAAGTGGATACATTCCAATTAAAGCACAAGGTGGGACATTTTCTTTTTCAAAAAGAAAAGAGACAAGATGCATTTGGGCAAACAAGTAATGCTTTTTAAGATTAGATAGTCTAAAACCCCCAGTTTATAATCCCATGTAAGTTTTTCTGTTGATACCCTTGGATTTTTCCCATTCTATATAAATTGTCAAATGTGTTAAGGTTTTTAAAAAAAAAAACCTGAGTGGCACTGGAATTGGCAAAGACTGAAAAAGGTACAGTAACCTTGATAATATATTCATTTTAATACAGTTTTTTTTTTTTCGGCCAATCAAAGTAATAAGTCAGTTTGCCCATTTCTGTAAATCCTCTATAATATGGTTAAATAGTGTTGCATAATGAAGTTTGTACAGGTTCTTAAAATTATTTTCCACCATAATTCCAAAATATCTTATCCCATTTGGGAACAACTTAAACTTTTGCTGATAGTCATCATCATGAAAGTTTGAACGCGGAAGAATTTCACTGGTATCGTAATTTACCTTAAATCCTAAAGTATGTAGCACTGATTGTAATTTAGCAAGAGATTCATGTGGATTTTTTTTAAATACAGAATGATGTCATCTGCCAGAAGATTGACTTTGTGTGTCGCCTGACCCACTTTTACACCCTTTATATCTGGATCCTGTCAAACCATCTCAGCCAGAGGCTTGATGGCCAGAACAAAGAGCCCAGGGGACAGAGGGCAGCCTTGTCTGCTAGATTTGATTAGGGGGACGCCAGTGGACATTTGTCCATTGGTGGTAATTTTGGCTTGTGGTTTCTTATAGAGCGCTTTAACCCAATTACTAAATGACCAAATCCAAACTGAAACCCTTTCAATTTCAATTTATTTCCATTTATATAATGCCAAATCACAACAAGTTTGCCTAAGGCGCTTCATACAATTATTTGAATAAATATGGCCATTCAAGCCTATCAAATGGCTTTTCAACATCAAGACTGGAGGTCACCGCATGAATAAAACTTAATAACCTGCAAAAGTTATTGGCCCACAATCTCTTCTGAATAAAACCAACCTGATCTGAGTTTATCAATTCAGGTACGTATTTATTCAACCTGTTTGCTAATGCTTAGGAAATCAATTTATAGTCTGTGTTCCAAAGTGAGATTGGTTGAAAAGAGGAACATTTTAGGGTCTTTCTTTTTATGGATTACTGTAATGATAGCCATTGAAAATGAGTCAGGGAGGTTTTTTGTTTTAGAGGCTAGCTTAATTGCTTCCATAAGAAGAGACATAAGCAGATCCTTGAATTCCTTGTAAAATTCGTGGGGGAACGCCTTCCTCCCCCGGTGATTTATTAGATTGTTGCAAAGTTAAAGCCTTTTCAATTTCTTTTGCATTAAATGGGAGATCTAGATCGCTCTGGTCCTCCAGACTCAGTTTGGGCAACTCAGATAGAACTGTATGTATTGTGGTCTGATCTTCTGGTGCTTTGGATTTATATAGATTACCGTAAAACTTTTTGAATGTTTCTGTGCAATACACCCACCTTCCCTTTCAATTTGATTAATTGTTCTCGAGCTCTCTTCTTTCTTTAATTGCCAGGATAAGACTTTATGAGCCTTCTCCCCCAGCTCATAATACCTTTGCTTTACTCTCAAAATATTTTTCTCAGCCCTGTATGTACTCATTCTCAGCAGGAATGGAAGACTTGGAAAAAGAAATTCATAGGCTCGAAAAAGACTTGCAACAACATTGGGATAAGAAGATATATAGCTTATTGGTTAGTAAAAACCTAAGCATAATTCCTTTTGTATAGGAGATTATCTGTACTCTTAAATAGGCTTTTTAGTGTCCCATAATATGAAACTATTGGGGAAGGAGGCACAGTTTGTTTCACAACATATTTTTATTTGTTCAATCAATCAATCAATCAATTTTTTTTATATAGCGCCAAATCACAACAAACAGTTGCCCCAAGGCGCTTTATATTGTAAGGCAAGGCCATACAATAATTATGTAAAACCCCAACGGTCAAAACGACCCCCTGTGAGCAAGCACTTGGCTACAGTGGGAAGGAAAAACTCCCTTTTAACAGGAAGAAACCTCCAGCAGAACCAGGCTCAGGGAGGGGCAGTCTTCTGCTGGGACTGGTTGGGGCTGAGGGAGAGAACCAGGAAAAAGACATGCTGTGGAGGGGAGCAGAGATCGATCACTAATGATTAAATGCAGAGTGGTGCATACAGAGCAAAAAGAGAAAGAAACAGTGCATCATGGGAACCCCCCAGCAGTCTACGTCTATAGCAGCATAACTAAGGGATGGTTCAGGGTCACCTGATCCAGCCCTAACTATAAGCTTTAGCAAAAAGGAAAGTTTTAAGCCTAATCTTAAAAGTAGAGAGGGTGTCTGTCTCCCTGATCTGAATTGGGAGCTGGTTCCACAGGAGAGGAGCCTGAAAGCTGAAGGCTCTGCCTCCCATTCTACTCTTACAAACCCTAGGAACTACAAGTAAGCCTGCAGTCTGAGAGCGAAGCGCTCTATTGGGGTGATATGGTACTACGAGGTCCCTAAGATAAGATGGGACCTGATTATTCAAAACCTTATAAGTAAGAAGAAGAATTTTAAATTCTATTCTAGAATTAACAGGAAGCCAATAAAGAGAGGCCAATATGGGTGAGATATGCTCTCTCCTTCCAGTCCCCGTCAGTACTCTAGCTGCAGCATTTTGAATTAACTGAAGGCTTTTTAGGGAACTTTTAGGACAACCTGATAATAATGAATTACAATAGTCCAGCCTAGAGGAAATAAATGCATGAATTAGTTTTTCAGCATCACTCTGAGACAAGACCTTTCTAATTTTAGAGATATTGCGTAAATGCAAAAAAGCAGTCCTACATATTTGTTTAATATGCGCTTTGAATGACATATCCTGATCAAAAATGACTCCAAGATTTCTCACAGTATTACTAGAGGTCAGGGTAATGCCATCCAGAGTAAGGATCTGGTTAGACACCATGTTTCTAAGATTTGTGGGGCCAAGTACAATAACTTCAGTTTTATCTGAGTTTAAAAGCAGGAAATTAGAGGTCATCCATGTCTTTATGTCTGTAAGACAATCCTGCAGTTTAGCTAATTGGTGTGTGTCCTCTGGCTTCATGGATAGATAAAGCTGGGTATCATCTGCGTAACAATGAAAATTTAAGCAATACCGTCTAATAATACTGCCTAAGGGAAGCATATATAAAGTGAATAAAATTGGTCCTAGCACAGAACCTTGTGGAACTCCATAATTAACTTTAGTCTGTGAAGAAGATTCCCCATTTACATGAACAAATTGTAATCTATTAGACAAATATGATTCAAACCACTGCAGCGCAGTGCCTTTAATACCTATGGCATGCTCTAATCTCTGTAATAAAATTTTATGGTCAACAGTATCAAAAGCAGCACTGAGGTCTAACAGAACAAGCACAGAGATGAGTCCACTGTCCGAGGCCATAAGAAGATCATTTGTAACCTTCACTAATGCTGTTTCTGTACTATGATGAATTCTAAAACCTGACTGAAACTCTTCAAATAGACCATTCCTCTGCAGATGATCAGTTAGCTGTTTTACAACTACCCTTTCAAGAATTTTTGAGAGAAAAGGAAGGTTGGAGATTGGCCTATAATTAGCTAAGATAGCTGGGTCAAGTGATGGCTTTTTAAGTAATGGTTTAATTACTGCCACCTTAAAAGCCTGTGGTACATAGCCAACTAACAAAGATAGATTGATCATATTTAAGATCGAAGCATTAAATAATGGTAGGGCTTCCTTGAGCAGCCTGGTAGGAATGGGGTCTAATAAACATGTTGATGGTTTGGATGAAGTAACTAATGAAAATAACTCAGACAGAACAATCGGAGAGAAAGAGTCTAACCAAATACCGGCATCACTGAAAGCAGCCAAAGATAACGATACGTCTTTGGGATGGTTATGAGTAATTTTTTCTCTAATAGTTAAAATTTTGTTAGCAAAGAAAGTCATTGTTGGGTATTTTCTCCTCCAAACATTTTTAAAACCTTTAACAAGACAAACAGAGTCAAGAAACACCAGTGAGACAGAAAGTCAAATTTTACGCGCGGAGTGCAGTCAGGCTGTACACCAAGGCTACACTAAAGTCTGGCCTGCTTTTCCGCTCTTTTTATTAAGAGACGCCCTCATCACATAAACAAAAAACTTGTCCTAAGGGTGGGGGTGATGACGCAAGACAAGTTTCTTCCCGTAACATAAACGCATACGTCAATAAGTGCAGCTGTAAGGAAGAACACTTTCTTTTACACAGGTCAGCACATCTCGTTCGTCTGTTGCAGTTATCAGCTGTTCTGCATCTGCCTGAAGTGTCCTGTCCTTCACACTCCTTCACACTAAGCACCACATCACAACAGTCAAAACGTTCTCTTACTCCCAGTCGTTAGAGGCTGCGAAAACAAAGTTATATTATAATAATAAGTACATCCAGCCCTTCATTCCCAGCTCAGATTGACCCCAGAGTGCTAAAACAAAATTGAATTCTCAGGCTTGGTTAAGACAGGTGCAAAACAGCACAACACCGTTCTCATGAGAAAGAAGACAAAGCTAAAACAAGGTTGAATAACACGTACATTCTCAGGGTGAAGTGCAAAACAGCACAACACCGTTCTCATGAGAAAGAAGACAAATGTACAAATGTTTAACAGTGATAACATATATACAAAATCTTTAACATTCCCCTCCTGTTTATCGCCTGTTAAACATACAGTAGGCATCACTCAGCTTAGCACTTCTTTTTGAGATTTTCACTAAGAGGTTCATCATGGTATGTTTTCTCTATAGGCTTACACCCCAGAGGTGATGTCATCATTGTCACCATCATCGGTGTCTGGGTCATCATACTTCCATTGGTCTGGGTACAGGTCAGGAGAGCCATCGTCCTCCTTGTCGTCGTCTGTCCCCAGAAGTGGATATGATGCCGGACCCCCTCCTGGTCCTGGACTTATTGCTGTGGTTATCATTCTATTTACAAGGCCTCGGAGACATGGAATACAACAACATCCACACAATGTTAGAATTGCAGCAAATACTGCTATAGACACTAATAGTGAAGAAATCAAAGACCTCCATTTTCCCATCCCTTCCAGCCACCAATCCCAGCCTTCGGTGTTTACTCCACTGTGCTCTTTCATCTTCCTGTTCAACGTCCTCAGCCCATCAATGGCTTGAGTGAGACTGCCGTCTGCAGCCGTGTTGTTGGGAATGAATGTGCAGCATTGTTCTCCGAACATGGCACAAACACCTCCTTTCTCTGCCAACAACATATCCAGAGCAATACGATTCTGGAAGGCCATAAGGGACGTGGCTTCTAACTGTGAATGGACAGCCTTAAATCCTTCCTCAGTCCAATTTCCTAATTTCTGTACATTGTAGTGGATGTAGTTTATTCTGTCCACGTTTTTATTAATTGAACACCACCAACAGATGGAAGATTCGAATCCAGCTGCTATTTGATCAACCAGTTTATACTCGTCAGGCACTCCCCTGGGGACTCCTATTGCGTCAATATATGTTGGATTTCCCACTCCTTTCCAATCTCTTTTTACTCTATGTCTGGCTATGCCTTTCTGCCAATCTTCAGGAATAAGAGAGGCTGCATATGTCGTAACGTCTTCAGGGGTCATGGGTATGGCTTCAACTGGTAACAATAATGATATTAATGCACAATAACCTGACACATTCCGTGGCAGTCTGTCAAAGATTCTGTTATCCCCACACCACCACCATACGTCACTCCTCCCGACAGGTTTGAATGTGGGAGTACTATGGACCACATTCTTACACCAGGCGGTGTGGTTTAAGCTACCCAAAGTCGTACTTGTCCCTGTCAAGTGTACACATGTATGGTTAGCATGCCCAACTTTGCTTGAGAATAAAGGTTTAATCTTAGTCAATTTGGTCACTGGATAGATCTTGTCCCACTTAGAACAATTGTTGTTTGCCGCAATGTATGTCTGTGTCATAGCAGTCAGTAGACAGTCTTTGGGTAATGCTGCCGGTATTACCTGTAATATAGGTCTGGGTCCCATACATACAACACAGTCCTTCATTGCTGCTAGTCCTGCTTGTTCTGCCATTAAAAGCCAATTGTTATTTTGTCCACTAATTCCTGTAGTTACTAGGAACCAGTCATCTGCCTTCATGTCTTTTGTGCCTTGTACAGACACCCCCTTTGCTTGTATGGGCACCCCCTTTGCTTGTATGGACACCCCCTTTGACGTACTTAATTCGGTCAATATTGGTTGCTGTACTCTATCTGTTTCACAGAGGAAGAAATGGAAATACGGATCTTTTCCTTGTTTGTATACCCAAAGGAGGAACAACCAACAGTCTCCCTCTATATCAGGTGGGAATATGGTTCCTTTTTCTGTGGTATTCACCACTATAGACAGCTTATCATCTGTTTGATACATTTTGAGAATTTGACTCTGGTACTTAGCCCACTCGGTTTGTGCCCATCTTGGTGTCCATCTACTCCATTCATCGGCTACCAACGTTTCCCATCTCCTATCTTGTTGATCGTTGGTCATATACCATGAGAAACTAATTCCCCTTGTTCCACAATTATGGACAAGCCCAATGCAGTCAATCCGTCTCGTCCTAGGAGGTTAACTGGACATTGTGGCATGCTCAACACTGACATAGTACACGTCAGGCCAAATGGATCTGTCAACGTTATGGGTTTGGTGATAGGGACGTCTGATGTTTGTCCATTTGCAGAGCGAACCCTAAAGATTTCGTTGCTTAATTGATGGACAGGTATGTTGTCATTACATGTGGTTCTACATGCTCCTGTATCACAAAGGAATGTCACTGGTCGTCCATTTACCAACAAAGTCACTTCTGGTTTTGGTACCGGATTTCCCAGCAAGGCACACAGATCCATATCACAATCAGACTGCCTATCTGATGTGGAATCATGGATTATGGATTCTAGTCATTGTGGATACTGTGGCTGCGGAGGATTATTCCGTTGTGGAATTCTCCCTGCTGCTCCCTCAGTAGGTGGATTCGGACAATTTCTATACATATGTCCCTCTCTTCCACAGTTCCAACAAATCAGGGGACCACGTGGTGGCCCTCCCTGTCTGTGCTGCTGTTGTGGTTGCCAGGGTCCTTGATGTTGTGGCTGTCCACCTTGTCTATTTTGCCATGGCTTTTTGGGGCGTTTGCACTGCTTCTGCTGTCTTAAGTTACCCTGCTGGTAATATATTTCATCATCTCCATGTGCTACATACACTCCTTTGTCGCTGTTTCTTGTCTTTTTCTGCTTTAAGACTTCTTCTGCATGACAGCAGTGTGTATGTGTTTCTTCCAATGTGCCTGTAGGCAATCCAATCCAATGTTTCTGTATCCAAGCTTTTATATCCTTATTGGAATGTTGGATCAGAGCGTTTTTCAATTGTTGTTCATACACAGGTGTTCCTGGCAATATGCCACTATGGACCCTAAATACATTCTCAAATCTGCATCTAAACTCTGTCCATGGCTCTCCTTCTTTCTGAGTTGTCCTGGTAATTTCAGTATAATTTATCTTTGGTCCTAACACTCCTTTTGCACGTGTAATCATAGCTTCCACTCTTGTTTCTAAGACTAGATCATCATGTGTCAGTGGTACGCCTTGTTGATCTGCAGGATTCCAGTCTCCGCGTACCTGACTCCATTTAGGGCCACATGCTTTCATCCACACCTGTTGGACTTCAGGTCCATTAAGGTGGTAAGATGTTCTAATGTTTTCTATATCCTGCAGAAAGCCCTCGATATCGACATGTGGCGATGGTATCATGTCGACTGCTACTTTGATATCATCAGCATTCCATGTCCGATAAACGAGCATGGTTGATAGCTGTCCTGCTGTTCCTGCACGAGGATTTGGTACTTCTATCATAGGATAGGCACCTCCCTGATCACTATGTTCCACCATGGGAGGGGCTGTAGGCACTTTCGCTTGACTGCGTGTTTGTGGTTTTTCTGGTTTTTCTCTTTTTACCTTAGGTTTTACTGCCAAATCATACTGTGGTGGCGGTACATCGTCATCCTCTGGTAGAGGAGATAAAGGTCTCTTTGTCACCGACGATCCAGCCGGCGGTGATTGTTGAGGCTGTTCTGGCTCTCTGTGCTGAATTATCACATCTTCTTCTGCCTTACCTACAGCTTTATTTTTCCTTGCTTTCTCTAATCGTCGCTTCTCTGCTCCTTTCTGTCTGTTCTCTGCTTCTTCCTCCCAAAATGCCACTAAATCTGCCCCTACTTTCTGCATCTTTTTCTCATCACCTTTATGTTCCCGTTCTAACTCCTTCTTCAGCTTTTGTATGCTGATCAGGTTCAGTCGTCCGTCAAAGTCATGTTTATTTATCCAGGTCTCCAATTTCTTTGTTGCTTTTGGATTTTTTGCCTCCATAAATTTCCAGTCGTCAGTTGATAAATTTTCCTTATTTTTAGACGTCTTACCCCCCATTTTTATTATATTTTTTATCCCTTGTTATAATTTGGACTTCAGACGGGGGCACACCTAGGGTGTTCTAAATCTGAAGTTTTCACACTTTCTTTGGACGTGACAATTAATTTGCCGTCGTGTGGTTGATTCCTTTCACCTCCCCGTAGGAAGCGGAATCACTTGCCTCTGCTTCCACACGCACGGTTGTCACTAACGTTGTCCAAAGTATTACACTTTCACACAGTTATTTACACTTACACAATACACTATGTACACATAGAAACACTTTTAATAATCGTACGCGTATTCTTATGCCAGGGGAGCTCGCCCTCCCGTGAAATTTAACTAATGTCCTGCATTAGGGGACTCCGCCGTCCCTGCCAAATTTAACTGCTTTTTTACAGTGCACGTATTTCTACCCGGGATTTCCTTTACGTATTAAAACAGAGGAGTCCGTATCCTCCTTCCGGAATTTAACTACGTGCTTCCCTCGCAACCGTAGAGGAGTCCGCCCTCCTTACAGAGTTTAACTGTGTTTCATTAACAGACGATTCTGTATCATCGCTTACGGAGTTTAACTGTTTTATGTGATCACTTTTATCCCCTACCGGTACGCGTATATAAACAGAGGAGTCCGCACCCTCCTTACAGAGTTTAACTGCTTTGCATTAACAGACGATTCTGTATCATCGCTTGCGGAATTTAACTGTTTTATGCGATCTGATCACCACTCACTCAGTACTGTTTACAAAGAAATTTTACTCACTGACTCGACTTCCTGTCTGTCTTCTTCGGGAAAATCTCGTCAACCAGACGATGCCAACGGTGGTCGACAATTGCAGACACGATCAATCGATCGGTCGGACCTTGGCCAAGGATTTACGTCTGGACTTGACGACCTCCGCCGGACACCTCCGGTGTTGTTGAGCTCCCGGACCAGCCCCCAGTCAATGTTGGGTATTTTCTCCTCCAAACATTTTTAAAACCTTTAACAAGACAAACAGAGTCAAGAAACACCAGTGAGACAGAAAGTCAAATTTTACGCGCGGAGTGCAGTCAGGCTGTACACCAAGGCTACACTAAAGTCTGGCCTGCTTTTCCGCTCTTTTTATTAAGAGACGCCCTCATCACATAAACAAAAAACTTGTCCTAAGGGTGGGGGTGATGACGCAAGACAAGTTTCTTCCCGTAACATAAACGCATACGTCAATAAGTGCAGCTGTAAGGAAGAACACTTTCTTTTACACAGGTCAGCACATCTCGTTTGTCTGTTGCAGTTATCAGCTGTTCTGCATCTGCCTGAAGTGTCCTGTCCTTCACACTCCTTCACACTAAGCACCACATCACAACAGTCAAAACGTTCTCTTACTCCCAGTCGTTAGAGGCTGCGAAAACAAAGTTATATTATAATAATAAGTACATCCAGCCCTTCATTCCCAGTTCAGATTGACCCCAGAGTGCTAAAACAAAATTGAATTCTCAGGCTTGGTTAAGACAGGTGCAAAACAGCACAACACCGTTCTCATGAGAAATAAGACAAAGCTAAAACAAGGTTGAATAACACGTACATTCTCAGGGTGAAGTGCAAAACAGCACAACACCGTTCTCATGAGAAAGAAGACAAATGTACAAATGTTTAACAGTGATAACATATATACAAAATCTTTAACAGTCATGAAGTCATTACTAGTTAAAGTTAATGGAATACTCAGCTCAATAGAGCTCTGACTCTTTGTCAGCCTGGCTACAGTGCTGAAAAGAAACCTGGGGTTGTTCTTATTTTCTTCAATTAGTGATGAGTAGAAAGATGTCCTAGCTTTACGGAGGGCTTTTTTATAGAGCAACAGACTCTTTTTCCAGGCTAAGTGAAGATCTTCTAAATTAGTGAGACGCCATTTCCTCTCCAACTTACGGGTTATCTGCTTTAAGCTACGAGTTTATGAGTTATACCACGGAGTCAGACACTTCTGATTTAAAGCTCTCTTTTTCAGAGGAGCTACAGCATCCAAAGTTGTCTTCAATGAGGATGTAAAACTATTGACGAGATACTCTATCTCCCTTACAGAGTTTAGGTAGCTACTCTGCACTGTGTTGGTATATGGCATTAGAGAACATAAAGAAGGAATCATATCCTTAAACCTAGTTACAGCGCTTTCTGAAAGACTTCTAGTGTAATGAAACTTATTCCCTACTGCTGGGTAGTCCATCAGAGTAAATGTAAATGTTATTAAGAAATGATCAGACAGAAGGGAGTTTTCAGGGAATACTGTTAAGTCTTCTATTTCCATACCATAAGTCAGAACAAGATCTAAGATATGATTAAAGTGGTGGGTGGACTCATTTACTTTTTGAGCAAAGCCAATAGAGTCTAATAATAGATTAAATGCAGTGTTGAGGCTGTCATTCTCAGCATCTGTGTGGATGTTAAAATCGCCCACTATAATTATCTTATCTGAGCTAAGCACTAAGTCAGACAAAAGGTCTGAAAATTCACAGAGAAACTCACAGTAACGACCAGGTGGACGATAGATAATAACAAATAAAACTGTTTTTTGGGACTTCCAATTTGGATGGACAAGACTAAGAGACAAGCTTTCAAATGAATTAAAGCTCTGTCTGGGTTTTTGATTAATTAATAAGATGGAATGGAAGATTGCTGCTAATCCTCCGCCCCGGCCCGTGCTACGAGCATTCTGACAGTTAGTGTGACTCGGGGGTGTTGACTCATTTAAACTAACAAATTCATCCTGCTGTAACCAGGTTTCTGTTAGGCAGAATAAATCAATATGTTGATCAATTATTATATAATTTACCAACAGGGACTTAGAAGAGAGAGACCTAATGTTTAATAGACCACATTTAACTGTTTTAGTCTGTGGTGCAGTTGAAGGTGCTATATTATTTTTTCTTTTTGAATTTTTATGCTTAAATAGATTTTTGCTGGTTATTGGTAGTCTGGGAGCAGGCACCGTCTCTACGGGGATGGGGTAATGAGGGGATGGCAGGGGGAGAGAAGCTGCAGAGAGGTGTGTAAGACTACAACTCTGCTTTGTTCCCTAATAAATTTACAAAAGTCTGACTTTTTAAGGAGGGTCTGATTCAAATGCAGACTGTATTTTCTCAGGCATTTCTATAGACAAAGTTAAAGGGTCCCTGACACGCCATGACGTTTTTACATATTCTTGAAGAATAAAAAAAGCTTTTTCCACATGTTGTCTTTGTTTTTTACCATAAAATTACAATGAACAAGGATTTAGACATTTCATTACCCATCTGAGAATTTGAATTTACTGCCTCCTAGTTGACCTACTTTTTCGCTGCGACGGATGTGACGTCATTCGAGTAAATGTGTCACAGCATGGCAGACACCGACAGCGAAGGCATAGTGCGCGATTATAGCGAAGATTTAAGTGACATATCGATTGTTTTTGAAGAAGATGAGGAAGTTTCTGATAAAGATATTAACGGTGTAAATAATGAGCAGTTCCAAACCGTGTATGTTCCAGCCGAACGCAACACAAAGAGGATGAAGCGCAGCTGTCAGAGAATGACAACAACAACACTGTGGAGGACACAGAATGGTTTGTTCACTCACCAGCTTTTCTTATAAATGATCATTTATTCCTGGCACGGTGTGTTTGTGTATGAAAAAATTATTTGAGCAGCACAGCGTGCTTAAATTCAGGAGTTTGTTCTAAAATCACTGAAATTAAAGTTTCTGTACATTCTGTATATATTTAATCATTTATAAGTCAGTTTCTTGTGATTGCTAATTCTTCACATTTTATTCAAAGCAAATGATTGCAAATCTTTATCTGAAAAACTGTAGACCCACATGGGATGGGGAAAGATTTCTAAATAAAATAAAATTTTACTTCTATATCTGTTGTCAAATTTTATCAGGCATAATATTGTAGAAAAATGTTTATGCTAAATGGAGACTTTCCTGTCTAAAATACACATACAGAACATCTGTAATCATAAATTGTATCACATCTAATGTGACATCTAACATCAATGTTCTGTTTTTTTTTTTTTTTCTTTCAGGTGCTCATGTGAACATAGTCAGCCGATGCCACTTGTGATCAAGTCTCGCTGTTGCATGGAAATTTCTGCAGTCCTGACGGAGATGCAACGTGGTGGCGAAAATCTTCAATGTGTCACACAGCTGGCTAGTTTGGATGCAGATGTCCTCAGAGTGGCACACTATGCCTACATGATGCTCCACAGTACGAGTCAGCACATGAAATAGAAAGTTTCATTTACATGGTTTATAGAAAAAAGTAAAAAATATTCAAATTCAAAAAGAATGAACTGTTGTTTTGAACATACGAGGTCTGTTAGAAAAGTATCGGACCTTTTTATTTTTTTCAAAAACCATATGGATTTGAATCACGTGTGATTGCATCAGCCAAGCTTAAACCTTCGTGCGCATGCGTGAGTTTTTTCATGCCTGTCGGTTGCGTCATTCGCCTGTGAGCAGGCTTTGTGTGAGCAGTGGTCCACCCCTCTCGTCGGATTTTTATTGCAAATAAATGTCTGAACAATTTGGAGCTTTGCTGCATCAATTTTTTCCAGAAACTGTGAGAGACCTCCAGGTGGACACCATTCGGAAAATTCTGATGGCTTTCAGGGACGATTTTATGGGGATTACACAGATTAAGGAGTGCTCCAGCCAGTTTAAAGACCGCCCACAGCTGCTGAGAGCACGCCGCGCTCCGAGCGCCGATCGACAGGCTGAATCAACCAAATCATTTCCAACGTGAAGGCTTTGTTGATCCGGGACGTTGTCTGACTTACACAAAAATGGCAGGAGACGTGGACATCAGCACTTTTTCGGCACATTCCACTGTTACAGGAGTTTTTTTCATGGAAAGAGAAGCGGAGGGATGCGCCACGGAGCCGCTCATGGCGCGGCACAAAACCACCTCCGTGTTGGTCTCACAGGACGGCTTTGAGATGGCTTTCAGACGGCTTTCGGTGGTTTTTCAGTCGTGTGACTATCCGAGAAATTGAGCATGAGCTGGATATACCAGAACATGTCCTGTGAGGCTTCATCACGGCGTTGCTTTGCGCCATGCGGCACCACCGCGACGCGCGGAATTCCTCCGCACGTCTGTCTCAATGAGCCGAAAAAGTGCTGATGTCCACGTCTTCCGCAATTCCTGTGCTAGTCAGAGGACGTCCCGGATAAAACACAGCATCCAGTTTGGAAATGAACGGCACATTCCACTGTTACAGGAGTTTTTTTCATGGAAAGAGAAGCGGAGGGATGCGCCACGGAGCCGCTCATGGCGCGGCACAAAACCACCTCCGTGTTGGTCTCACAGGACGGCTTTGAGATGGCTTTCAGACGGCTTTCGGTGGTTTTTCAGTCGTGTGACTATCCGAGAAATTGAGCATGAGCTGGACATGCCAGAACATGTCCTGTGAGGCTTCATCACGGCGTTGCTTTGCGCCATGCGGCACCGCCGCGACGCGCGGAATTCCACCGCACGTCTGTCTCAATGAGCCGAAAAAGTGCTGATGTCCACGTCTTCCGCAATTCCTGTGCTAGTCAGAGGACGTCCCGGATAAAACACAGCGTCCACTTTGGAAATGAACGGCACATTCCACTGTTACAGGAGTTTTTGTCATGGAAAGAGGAGCGGAGGAATTCTGCACGTCACAACGGTGCCGCGTGGCGCAAAGCAACGCCGTGATGAAGCCTCACAGGACATGTTCTGGCATGTCCAGGCTCATCCACAATTTCTTGGATAGTCACACGACTGAAAAACCACCAAAAGCCATCTGAAAGCTGTCCTGTGAGACCAACACGGAGGTGGTTTTGTGCCGCGCCATGAACGGCTCCGTGGCGCATCCCTCCACTTCTCTTTCCATGAAAAAAACTCCTGTAACAGTGGAATGTGCCGAAAAAGTGCTGATGTCCACGTCTCCTGCCATTTTTGTGTAAGTCAGACGACGTCCCGGATCAACAAAGCCTTCACGTTGGAAATGATCTGGTTGATTCAGCCTGTCGATCGGCGCTCGGAGCACGGCACGCTCTCAGCAGCTGTGGGCGGTCTTTAAACCAGCTGGAGCACTCCTTAATCTGTGTAATCCCCATAAAATCGTCCCTGAAAGCCATCTGAATTTTCCGAATGGTGTCCACCTGGAGGTCTCTCACAGTTTCTGGAAAAAATTGATGCAGCAAAGCTCCAAATCGTTCATTTATTCGCAATAAAAATCCAACAAGATGGGTGGACCACTGCTCACAGAAAGCCTGCTCACAGGCGAATGACGCAACCGACAGGCGTGAAAAAACTCACGCATGCGCACGAAGGTTCAAGCTTGGCTGACCCGTCCGCACGTCTTTCATTAAAAAAATCTCCTTTAACAGTGGAATATCCGGATAAAATGCTGAAACCGACTTCTTCTGAAACTTCTCTGTTCTCTCACGACGTCCTGGATCAATAGAGCCTGAAATGTGGAGGTTTTAAGCTTGAAACAGGCTGATGACGCTGCCTGAGAGCGCTGAGCGACGTCTCGCACCGTGAAAAGTCCTTAAAGCGACAGAATCACCTCAAAATCTCTCATCAGCTGTTAAAATTTTCACTGAAAACCAGCTTAATTTTTCGAACCATGTCCACTTCGATGTGTCTCACAGGTTTAGAAAAAATTTTGATCAAACAAAGCGCCAGTCTCTCAGCAACTTCTCAGACAAAGGAATTCCGACGAGGGGCTGGACGACTCCTCCCACAAGGAGTGCTCACAGGCGAATGACGTCACCGACAGACGTGGAAAAACTCACGCATGCGCACGAGGGTGCAAGCATGTCTGACGTAAAAACATATGAATGAAATCCATATAGTTTTTGAAAAAAATAAAAAGGACCTATACTTTACGGACAGCCCTCGTATTGTTACTCAGTATATATCATAAAGTATAAACATTTCAACATCCACTTTATGTTGGGAAGGTGTCGTAGCACGGACCCACAACAGGGGGCGCAAAGGAACGGACAATGAATAAGCCAAATAGTAACAATATAATGTTGTGACAACACACAACTAAACACACAAGATCAGTAAAGTCAATTAACACCAGGTGACGTGTGGGCAGGCTCGAAGATAGAAGACCCCCGATGAGAAATGAGCCGCGTCCCACACGGCTTCCACCACCAACGGTCTGAAGAACACCGGAGCCGCCAAGTCCCGAGTCCCCAGGTGGCCTCTGTCTTCGGCTGTCGACCCTGGTACTGCTGGCAGAAAACAAAGACAGGATGGATGAGTGTGAATTCGCACAATCAGTAATCCACAGTCTGCACTCAGTTAGGAGGGAGCACCTCCACCTCCAATCACACACTCGTGCAGCTCCTGTTTTAACCACTTATCTAGTTTGGGGTGTGAGGCGAAGCTGTCACTGTCACACCAAACGCCAATCCCACAGATAAGGTAAACACAAGGAAAACAGCTGCAAAAGAAGTTCAGATTATTACTCAACGTTCGAGTCAGCAGAGAAAATTACCTCTTCGGTAGTTGATTTCTCGGCGAGGAGGTGGAGTTGCAGTCCGGCCTTTATGGTGATGGTGATGAATGAGTGACAGCTGGTGCTGAGGATGAGTGACAGCTGTCACTTCTTCTGGGTCTGGCGCCCTCTCGTGCTTGGAGCCCGCACTCCAAGCAGGGCGCCCTCTGGTGGTGGTGGGCCAGCAGTACCTCCTCTTCAGCGGCCCACATAACACTTTAACTATAAAAATAAACAGTGGTTCTTGATCTTCTTTCAATTAGTGCTTCAAGACAGTAACGTCTCTTTCTTATCCATAATGTTCAAAAATAGGTTGGTGATGAAAAAGAAGAGAAAAAAATATGACAGGCGTGGCACTGCACTTACATAAGGGTCTCTAAAAAGTTTGTGGAATTACGAGGTCTGTGATAAAAAAAAGCGGTCCTTTTTATTTTTTTCAAAAAATAAATGGATTTGATTCATATGTTTTTACGTCAGACAAGCTTGAACCCTCGTGCGCATGCGTGAGTTTTGTCATGCCTGTCGGTGACGTCATTCGCCTGTGGGCAGGCTTTGAGTGAGGTGTGGACTCCCCCTCCCGTTGGAATCTCTTTGTCTGAGACGCTGCAGGGAGACGGCGGGCGCTGCTTTAGCAAATTTTTTCAGGACCGGTGAGGGATATTCGAGTGGACACTATTCGAGAAATTCAGCTGATTTTCTGTGAAAAGTTTAACGGATGATGAGAGATTGTGGAGTTTCTTTCGCTTTAAGCACAGCCCACAAAGCGGATCGGCGCGGCGCGGTCGGAGGTGGTGTCCGTCTGGCTGTTTCGAGCTGAAAACATCCTAATTTAAAGCTCTGTTCACCCAGGTCGTCGTCAGAGAACAGAGAAGTTTCAGAAGAGGCCGGCATGAGGAGTTTATGCGGACATTCCACTGTTAAAGGAAATTTTGTAATAAAAGAACGTGCAGAAGAATTTGCCGAGTCGGGTCCGTGACGACGCCCCAAATCCGTTCGCGCTCCCACAGGAAAAACACCTCCATGTTGAAAACCATTTGTAAAATTCAGGCGGCTTTTGATGGCTTTCAACAAGTGAGTATCTGAGAAATTGTTTAATAGTTGGACATGTTCCAACTTGTCTGTTAAGGTTTCCAACGGAGGTGTTTTTCCTGTGGCGGCCCCCCGCGGTCGGGTCCAGCCCGACATGCGAATCTGCCCGCACGTTCTTTCATTACAAAATCTCCTTTAACAGTGGAATGTCTGGATAAACTCCTGATCCCGAATTCTTCTGAAAGTTCTCTGTTATCTCACGACGTCTTGGGTCCACAGAGCCTGAAATTAGGAAGTTTTCAGCTTGAAACAGCGAAACGACGCCGCCTCGGAGCGCAGATCGCCATCAGGTGCCGTGGGCCGTCCTTACGGTGACAGTAAAACTCCAAAATCTCTCATCAGCCGTTAAAATTTTCACCGAAATCCAGCTGAATTTATCGAATGGTGTCCACTCAGTTGTGCCTTACAGTTTTTGAAAAAATTTTGATCAAACAAAGCAGCAGTCTCTGAGCCATTCCTAAACAATGAAAAACCAACGAGAGGGTGGGCGACTCCTCACTCAAAGACTGCCCACAGGAGAATGACGTAACCGACAGGCGTGAAAAAACTCTCGCATGCCCACGAGGGTTCAAGTATGTCTGATGTAATCACACGTGATTCAAATACATATAGTTTTTGAAAAAAATAATAAGGTCCGTTACTTTTCTCACAGACCTCGTATATACAAAAATGTTGCTCTCTTCTCGGTATTCTCGGAGATGCAGTGCTCTACCTGTGGTCACCAATAAGATTCAGGGTCCATCACCTCCCGGAAGGTCTTAAAGGAAAGATGCTGCTGCTTCAGGTGTCTTGAAAATCATCCTCTCTCCGTTTGGTAAGGTGACTCTCAAAATTACTGGATGAAGAAGGCTGAACTGGAGTTTTTTGGCATGCAGCTCCTTGACATGGTTGTATTCTTTTCTACGCCGCACCAGGGTTGCACTCAGGTCTGGAAAAAACATCACCGTGTTTCCATTGTAGGCGATTGGTCCACCTTTTTCTCTGGTTATCTTAGGAGCTAGTCAGAGAATTTTATCCCGGTCTTGGTACTTGAGCAGGTGGATGAGGATGGACCTGGGCCGTTTCTCTGTTGGACAGCTGAAAGTCGGGGATCGGTACGCTTGTTCAATAATCAGTGGCTGGGGGAAAGAGGGGATCCATTCTGTAAAAACTTGCACGGGGTCACCACCCTCTCCGCCCTCCTCCAGGTTAATGATGCGGACATTATTTTGTGGGTTTTGATTCTCCAGTTGGTCAACTTTATCCATGAGAAAGTCCTTCTTGTTCATAAGGCGGAGGACACCGGAGTCCAGCTCAGTCAGCTTGTCTTCAGCTGTGCTAATCCGTTTTTCCACCTCTGTAATGCACGAGCACATCGTCCTCAGCCCTGAAATAGACTGGATGATTTCGGCAATTTCTTGTAATATTGTATAGCCGTCTTCCACTTCATGTTGGTTTTCAGTAGAGGTGGGCGATACTGGGAATTTTGGTATTGATCTGATACCTAGTAAATACAGGCCCAGTATCGCCAATATCGATACAGATACTGATACTTTTTTATATTTAAGCTTCATAGATCCAAAGGATCCAAAAGACCTAGGATATAATTTCATCAAACACTGTACATGACAACAAAATACATTATTATCACAATCAACATTTTTGCTTAAAAAAAAAATCACTCAGCGCAACTTAAAACAAAATCCCCTGAGGTAGAAGGCTGACAAACCACAATACAAGGGTGCTCTGCTCTGTGTTGTGTGACACAGTGCAGCGCTGCTCTTACAGACAGAGTAGACTTTGATGAATCTCCGTGCGCAGCAGTCTGTGTGAGCTTTTTACACGAGGATTGTTCAATATCAATACCAGCATTGGTATCGATATTACAACCCCTGGCAAAAATTATGGAATCACCGGCCTCGGAGGATGTTCATTCAGTTGTTTAATTTTGTAGAAAAAAAGCAGATCACAGACATGACACAAAACTAAAGTCATTTCAAATGGCAACTTTCTGGCTTTAAGAAACACTATAAGAAATCAAGAAAAAAAGATTGTGGCAGTCAGTAACGGTTACTTTTTTAGACCAAGCAGAGGAAAAAAATATGGAATCACTCAATTCTGAGGAAAAAATTATGGAATCATCCCTGTAAATTTTCATCCCCAAAACTCTCTCTTACATGCTGAATCCATTCCAATCACAATTAAATTAGTTTAAATATATATATATATATATATATATATATATATATATATATATATATATATATATATATATATATATATATATATATATAATAGTTTTTAAAAAATAAACAAAAAGCTTGGCTTGATTTCTAAAAAGTAAGCCCCTTTCGCTGCTTCCTTTTTTCATTTGGGGTCACCACAGCAGAAACTAGGTGGATCTGCATGTTGAATTGGCACAAGTTTTACGCCGGATACCCTTCCTGACGCACCTCCACATTACATGGAGAAATATGGCAGGGGTGGGTTTTGAACCAGGAACTTTCCATACTGAAACCAAGTGCACTAATTACTTGTCCACCTCATCTCAATTCTACTCTGTGCCATGATGGGGACCAGCACCAAATCTACTTCACCACAGACTATAATTTTCTGTCCATTAGCTTGTTACATTAAAATTACCAACTTGAACTTGCTTTCTGAGTCGTTCTAGTAAAAAAAAGTATCTTCGGCTGCTCCCTTGTTTTGCACTCGGGGTCGCCACATCAAATCCAAGGTGGATCTGCATGTTGAATTGGCACAGGTTTTATGCCAGATGCTCTTCCTGAAGCAACACCACATTACATGGAGAAATGTGGCAGGGGTGGGATTTTAACCTGGAACCTTCTGCACTGAAACCAAGCGCATTAACCACTTGGCCACCACCCCTGCTGAGTCTTTCTGGTAGAAACTCCTAAATCTTTCAAACATTGCTGTCAGTGCTTATTCTCCTTTTTTTTTTCTTTTTTTTTTTTAAAGCATTTAAGGGATTTTGATTTCCCTGTCTCAGTGAGGAACCATCCTCGTGTGGGCGTCTGCTGGGGATGAAGTAATCCTCCTTGGTCTCAGAATCCAAACAGACTCAACATGAAAGGAAAGTGCAATTATCCGGTCTCATTCCAGATCAATTGCACATCAACATCAATAAACCGTGTTGTTTTCTCTCTGTTGTGGCTCTCGTCTCTGTGTGAGGGTTTTGTTTGTGCATGAGACCTTGGGACAGAAGTAGCAGGTGAAAACAGGATTTGATGCACAGCAGGAGACCACTCCAATATTTCTCTTTTTAAGCACAAAAGAAATGTCTTCTCTGATACTCGTCAGATTAAAAATGGTCCTGTATTTGTATCATTTCTGGATTTTTAGCGCACTCCAAAAAGCACAAAAAGGAAACAACATGCTACAAGTTAACAAAACTTGTTTTGCAGCTTTTTGGGACTAGCTTGTCACATGTTAAACCCTCTGAATATGAACACCAATTCAGTTGTTAAGTGTGACGTAACTCATCGTGATTTTCAACTACCGGGTCCACAAAAAAATGTACACTTTTTCAGCTGTTTGTGGTCGTTAGTCGTCTGCATCAGCTGAGCTTGTTTTGAAGCTAAGACCTCACAGGCAGAGTTCCCAGATGTGCAACCGAGTCAATAGGTCAGAAGCATCACTGTTTTATAGATTCCCAGCCGATGACAAACAGAAACAGAAGTGACTACAATTGATCAGGTAGGCCCCCTACCCTGGCCTTTTCATTTTGATTGCTGATGCTGTAGCGGCTGTCCCGACCATTTATGAAATGAATCCCATCAATTTACATAACTGTAAGTGTTTTGTTTGGACCCGGAAACAGATTTATCACGTGATGCCTTACGTCAGAGCTTAACAGTCCCATAGCCTACACTCTACTGCTATAAGTAGCAGGTTCAACAGCTTGGGACTCTGACGAGGGCGGTCGCATCTCCTCCACTCTCCCTTATCTCTGCTCTCTGCTTTAACCTTCAAGTCCCTACTTCACCAGACTGTGAATTCCTCAAATTATATTGGATATTGGTTCTATTGGACTACTATTGGATTAACCATGGAATTGATCAGCTGGTCTCTGAACGCTATTGACACCATCTTTTCTACAAGAAGGTCAGGACCGGGGGATCCTACCTGCCCAGATGGAACGCATCCTGCGGTCTATGTTCTCGACTCCTGGGGGTCTTGGCGTATTGCATGCTTGGCGCCTTTCTCCGTTGAGGACGTAGAGGATTTATTCATATTTGGTCTTATGGTAGCAGGGCTGGTACTTTCTGGCTTATGTGCTGCACTGATCTATCGGAAAATTGGCAAGACGGCAGCATCAAGAACCACGGCCCCTCGCTTGTCCGTCATGATTAACGAGGTGGGTAAGGCACTGCATTCTCAGACTGCGATGACTCTTGAACTCAGACGCAAATTTGATGACATCTTGGAGCAGATGCGTGCCTTGCAGATGAAGTTGAATATTTCGGAGGCCGGGGAATATTCTTAATTTATAATTGGGAATATTCTTAATTCATAATTGGGATTTGGTTGTTCAAGCGAAGCTGTAAAAAGTGTTTTTCACTGCTCAAACCACAACACGGCAGGCTTATCAAGCCTGAAGGACAAATTGCCTGACTGTTTTCCTCCAGAGGAATGTCTTCAGGCCTTGGTGATTATTTGGCTCCCTTCTTATCTCAACCCACAAAGACAATAAATTGTTTTTCATGGGACTGAAGCATGCTCCATTCCCTCTCCCCACCCCCCTCCTACCCCCATCACACAACCCCCACTCCAGCTTCTGCTCACGTCACCCCCCTTCCCTTCTGTGGGGGCGACGCAGTTTTAGCTGCTGCTGGTCCCCCCGCACCCCCCCCCCCCCCCCCACACACACACACACACACACACACACCCCAAGCTGACAGTGGAGCAACTCAGGGTTGTTGCGCGACCTTCACCCACTTGCCTCAATTCGAATAACGGACTTCTTCAAATTTAGTGCACATAAACAATGTCAAATGTGTATGTGCTGTCTTTAATTGTGATGTGTGCCATATTACGGTAAACAAGTAATAATTGTGGACTAATTGCTCTCTGAGGTAACTGGAGTGTAAACATAATTTCTCCACTGTGAGATCAATAATGTATATGTCATAGTGTCCCACAGCAGCTTGTACTCCATGTTCTTGAAATGGAGCAATACCATCACCTCGTGGTCATTTGCCACTAGTGTAGGTACAGTAGAATTTCACCAGAAGCTCTAGTTGTTAATAATGTACAACCTCATGTCATCACTAATGGAAAATTCACTTTCATATCAGGTCTGGGACCATGCACGCCACTCTGCATCCTCCACTCTGTGGAACCACCCTGGGTCCTGATTGACAACCACAAAGGCAGGCCCAGTAGCCATCAATCTGCTGCAACCAGATGATATGTGGGCATCCCAATAGACTGTCCTAGTAGCTGAGGTCTTCATCCCTAATCTACTCTGGATCATGCATAGTAAGACGTGCCACAAGGCCACAAGACATAATTGATGTTCTCCCATGATGTAAGGGTTATGGTTTATCTGAGTCTCTCAAAGTCTTCATTATAGCGGTACCCATGGATCTTATAGACACTAATACACTTGCCGCCTTAGGTCACTTGTTAAAAATGGCATTTTTCAGGAATGCTTGAAAAATCAGAATCCAAAAGATTTGGATCTTCATTCTCTTGCAAAGGTATCAGGATGTCCAAAAGCTTCTGTGCTCTAACTTCAAGAGTTCTTC
Source organism: Thalassophryne amazonica (assembly GCF_902500255.1). Lineage (NCBI taxonomy): Eukaryota > Metazoa > Chordata > Actinopteri > Batrachoidiformes > Batrachoididae > Thalassophryne > Thalassophryne amazonica. The sequence goes on along the minus strand of NC_047113.1, from coordinate 76,159,608 downwards.
TTTGTCTCGATCAAAACATGAGATCAGTGAATATCTACAAGTCCAACACTTTCACCATAGATGCTAGCTTGGATGCTAGTCTTGATCTAGGACCACCCCAAACCCAGATAGTCCAACTCCAGAGTCTAACATGAGACTTTGACCTTCTCTGTGATCTGCCTATAGATACTGAAGGGGAACTTTGGTTCCCTTAAAACAAAACTTGACATTTCCTTTCCGTGGAACCAAGCACTTATTACCTCTACAGGTTTGCAGACTTTGCATCACACTAGTCCTCAACCTCCTGATTTCCATAGCTAGATCACCATCATGTGAAGATGTTTGATCATTTATCTCAGTGTGACGTAGGGACAAATTCTAGAAAATGTATTTGTAAGATTAATATTTGCAGGGTCCCCGTCAGCCAGGAAACATTAAATGTAAAACTTGCGGAACATTTTTTTTTTTTTTTTGCAGAAAAAACCTTAAGATAATAATTTTGGCACAACCTGGACTGCTGTGGAATCCAGAGATAAACACTGGCACCATTGGGCCAAACTATGATATATTTTATTATAGACTGTAGTAGAAAAATCTATTATTAAGTATATCAGTGAATTCACAGCTTAAAGCATTTTATCTTTCTGCCATTTCAAATTGAAATTCTGTCGTATTGGTGGAGGTTTGCGGTTGTCAGTGACAGACCATTTCCACTGTTCATCCTGGTATTTTTTTTTCCCCCTTTCTCTCTCCCTAAATATAGCACCGTGTTTGTGCGTAGAAGTGTCTCTGACAGGTGATGATGGCACACGTAAGTTGCTCTCAGTGACACCTAATGACAGGCTGCACTTTCACACAAAGGGTGCTCTGCATTAATTATGTGCACATGAACATTAATCTACTTTAAAGTGAGCTTGTCTCTACTATAATCATGCAAAAAGTCAAGGACTCTGCAGAACAGTTTCGTTTCACAGCAAGTGGAATTTCAAGTTTTGCACTCCAGAACAAACCCACTCAGTATTCTCCTCTCACATCTCTTGCATATGGAGCCTCAAAGACACGATCCGCCTACACTCTGCACTGCTTATAACAAATCATCCTGCTGCACAGAAAATTCTGCCATCCTGAGAGGACTCCATGTTTTTCCGCTTTAGCTTTTGCTGAACCGTGAGTTCAATTTCAGCTGTAGATATTAACATGGATTTCATTGTCATTATTTGATGTCAAGAGTGGATTTGTGGCCCTTGTGGGGGATGAAATTCTTATGTTACATTTTGTTTTTGTTTCTGCAATAAACCGTTTCCACTACATACACTCTTATCCTCAGGAAATGGATTTGTCATTTTACTACATAAATATATTATGATGTTTGTATCCAGCGGAGATACGGAACAACCAAATAAAGAAAGATAAAAATGTCAGGCTTGTAAAGGCACACTGATCGAGTATTTTGAACAGACATTCAACCCCCCCCCCCCCCCCCCCCCCCCCGAATCATTAATCGATACATAATCGAAACATTACATTTTGGGGCAGGTTTGCAGAAATAGATCTCCCACTATTTTAAAGCTTGTTGAGATGAGACACTTTGGGTAGATGGACTGAGTCCTCATTCACTTTGAAATCACAATGCTTTTTTTTTCTTATGGTAAAAGGCCGCATAAAACTGTGAAACTTTTAAGTTTTTGTTTTACAAGATTTTTTTGTTAAGTATGTGTGTGTGCGCCAAATAAATTCATTCACTGATTTAATACAAATTGTTCTATATTTGCTGTAGAAGGACACAACCGGAGACAACAAACACAGACAATGAGTAAGCATTGGTGGATGCACCTTGGAATTTCATGGGAAAAACTAGGAGCCACTTTGAGACCTTTGGCAGCAGTGGAACACCGTGGAAACAGGAAGCGGAATTGAGCATCAACTTGGAGGATTTATTTAATTCTAAATGACAAAGGTCCTGACTTCTGAGGATGCTGCTAAAATTAGAACACTGGTGGATAACACAGAAGACTGAAACACACACAGGCAAACAATCCAGGAAATGAAGTCCACAGACTAACAAAGACTGCGTGATCACACATCAGGATGCAGGCGCGTGATTACACATCATGACGCAGGCGTGTGATCACACATCAAGACGCAGGCGTGTGATTACACATCAGGAAGCAGGCGTGTGATCACACATCAGGACGCAGGCGTGTGATCACACATCAGGACACAGGCGTGTGATCACACATCAGGAAGCAGGCGTGTGATCACACATCAAGACGCAGGCGTGTGATTACACATCAGGAAGCAGGCGTGTGATCACACATCAGGACGCAGGCGTGTGATCACACATCAGGACACAGGCGTGTGATCACACATCAGGAAGCAGGTGTGTGATCACACATCAGGACGCAGGCGCGTGATTACACATCATGACGCAGGCGTGTGATCACACATCAAGATGCAGGCGTGTGATTACACATCAGGAAGCAGGTGTGTGATCACACATCAGGACGCAGGCGTGTGATTACACATCAGGAAGCAGGCGCGTGATTACATATCAGGAAGTAGGCGTGTGATTACACATAAAGACGCAGGCGCATGATTACACATCAGAAAGCAGCCGTGTGATTACACATCATGTCGCAGGCGTGTGATTACACATCAAGAAGCAGGCGTGTGATTACACATCAGGAAGCAGGCGTGTGATCACACATCAGGAAGCAGGTGTGTGATCACACATCAGGACGCAGGCGCGTGATTACACATCATGACGCAGGCGTGTGATCACACATCAAGATGCAGGCGTGTGATTACACATCAGGAAGCAGGTGTGTGAGCACACATCAGGACGCAGGCGTGTGATTACACATCAGGAAGCAGGCGCGTGATTACATATCAGGAAGTAGGCGTGTGATTACACATAAAGACGCAGGCGCATGATTACACATCAGAAAGCAGCCGTGTGATTACACATCATGTCGCAGGCGTGTGATTACACATCAAGACGCAGGCGTGTGATTACACATCAGGAAGCAGGCGTGTGATCACACATCAGGACGCAGGCGAGTAATTACACATAAAGACGCAGGTGCGTGATTACACATCAGGACTCAGGCGTGTGATTACACATAAAGACGCAGGTGCGTGATTACACATCAGGACTCAGGCGTGTGATTACATATCAGGAAGCAGGCACGTGATTGCACATAATGACGCAGGCGCGTGATTACACATAAAGATGCAGGCGTGTGATTACACATCAGGACTCAGGCGCGTGATTACACATCAGGACGCAGGCGAGTGATTACACATAAAGACGCAGGTGCGTGATTACACATCAGGACGCAGGCGAGTGATTACACATAAAGACGCAGCCTCGTGATTACACATCAGGACGCAGGCGTGTGATTACACATCAGGAAGCAGGCGCGTGATCACACATCATGACGCAGGCGTGTGATCACACATCAAGACGCAGGCGTGTGATTACACATCAGGAAGCAGGCGTGTGATCACACATCAGGACGCAGGCGTGTGATCACACATCAGGACACAGGCGTGTGATCACACATCAGGAAGCAGGCGTGTGATCACACATCAAGACGCAGGCGTGTGATTACACATCAGGAAGCAGGCGTGTGATCACACATCAGGACACAGGCGTGTGATCACACATCAGGAAGCAGGTGTGTGATCACACATCAGGACGCAGGCGCGTGATTACACATCATGACGCAGGCGTGTGATCACACATCAAGATGCAGGCGTGTGATTACACATCAGGAAGCAGGTGTGTGATCACACATCAGGACGCAGGCGTGTGATTACACATCAGGAAGCAGGCGCGTGATTACATATCAGGAAGTAGGCGTGTGATTACACATAAAGACGCAGGCGCATGATTACACATCAGAAAGCAGCCGTGTGATTACACATCATGTCGCAGGCGTGTGATTACACATCAAGAAGCAGGCGTGTGATTACACATCAGGAAGCAGGCGTGTGATCACACATCAGGAAGCAGGTGTGTGATCACACATCAGGACGCAGGCGCGTGATTACACATCATGACGCAGGCGTGTGATCACACATCAAGATGCAGGCGTGTGATTACACATCAGGAAGCAGGTGTGTGAGCACACATCAGGACGCAGGCGTGTGATTACACATCAGGAAGCAGGCGCGTGATTACATATCAGGAAGTAGGCGTGTGATTACACATAAAGACGCAGGCGCATGATTACACATCAGAAAGCAGCCGTGTGATTACACATCATGTCGCAGGCGTGTGATTACACATCAAGACGCAGGCGTGTGATTACACATCAGGAAGCAGGCGTGTGATCACACATCAGGACGCAGGTGAGTAATTACACATAAAGACGCAGGTGCGTGATTACACATCAGGACTCAGGCGTGTGATTACACATAAAGACGCAGGTGCGTGATTACACATCAGGACTCAGGCGTGTGATTACATATCAGGAAGCAGGCACGTGATTGCACATAATGACGCAGGCGCGTGATTACACATAAAGATGCAGGCGTGTGATTACACATCAGGACTCAGGCGCGTGATTACACATCAGGACGCAGGCGAGTGATTACACATAAAGACGCAGGTGCGTGATTACACATCAGGACGCAGGCGAGTGATTACACATAAAGACGCAGCCTCGTGATTACACATCAGGACGCAGGCGTGTGATTACACATCAGGAAGCAGGCACGTGACTACACATAAAGACGCAGGAGAGAGAATACTACCCCACCTCTTGTCAAAAATTTGATGGATGATGTCACAGCCAATCAGAATCGACTATGTCACCAAGCCCCGCCCCTAACCCCTCCCCTACTCCCGCCCCATGATGTGTCACAGCCAATCAGAATCGACTACATTACTAAGCCACGCCCCAATCCCTCCCCTAATCCCGCCCCTATGACATGTCACAGCCAATCAGTGTGAGCCCGCCCCAACTCCTCCCCTAATCCCGCCCCCTATGACGTGTCACAGCCAATTAACGTGAGCCCGCGATCGCGCTGCATAGCCTAAACTCCGGTAAATATTACAACGGTCTCTAATGATGGGGCAGCGCCTAAGCAGGTAAAATTATACATAAATCATGTAAAACCGCCTCTACCGCTCGAAAACCTGGCTGGGGAAGTGAATTTTGAGGCAGGAGGCTGTCTGGGGTATATTTTCGAAGCGTATAAAGCAACCCGGAGTTTTTACATGTTACCACACCAGCTCTCTGTATAAAGTGACCTTTGAATAAGTGCAAAAACCGTCTGGAATGAATAAACATTTTAGATCCGTGTAGCACTGTTTGATCTGAGGGTGTCGCACTAATACAGCTCTGACCTGTCTGGAGTGAATAAACGTTTTAGCTCCCTGTAAGAGGGTAAGGACATATATAATCTTCATTTAGCTGGAAAACAGGGTCGAAGCAGTCGCTCTGAGTGATCTCCACACATCCGCGTTAAAATGGGTATTTTCAAAGTTTGGTTATATTTGCGGATCTATACTCGCAAAATGTTAATAATCATCTCTTCCAACTAGAAGTTGAAGCTGCAAGTGTGAGCGGAGTCTGTGGTGAGTATATTTTGTAAATTGGTTTTAAATTCGTTTTTACAGCCTGTTTAATAATTATCTTGTTTTTTTGTATTACCTAATTATTATTTATATATGTTATAAATTTGTTTATAATCGTTATTACAACCTGTGTAGTAATATATATATATATATATATATATTGTCTAGCCTGATAATTATTTTATATGTTATTACAGAGTATTTAAAAGCGAATTGTGTAAATAAAATCGGTATGTCTGCTCTGTGTTTAGAGAAATCTACGCGGACATTACAAACCTGTTTCGGACATGCGCCAGCCGGGAGGGGTAATTATCTCAGATTATTTATTTATTTATTTGTGTATGTATTTATTTTCCTCAATATATCTCAGATTGTTTATTTCTGTATTTATTTGTGTACGTATATATTTTTTAGCGTTTGAGGAGCACATATTGACAGGCGAGAGTGGGAGGACACAAATGCGAGGCTCACACAAGCAGCTCTTGATGCAGAACAGTTTTAATGTGGAAAGTGAGGCTTGGTACACGGATAGACAGTCCAAAAGGCTCAGCAGCAGTACAATGATCATAAGGCTAGTCGTGGTCAGGTCAGGCAGGCAGGAGGTCAAAAACACAATGAAGCAGGCAATCCTAGAGAACACAAGGTCAAGAGCTGGAGAAAAGGCACTGGGCGCATCAATCTGGCGAGGAACAAACAGACAGTGAGCATATATACCCCCAGAAGCCAATCAGCAAATCCAGGACAGGTGTGCAAGGAAGGAACCAGAAACAGGGCGTGGCCAGAGACAGAGAGCGAGACAGCAACAGACACACCCCAACCAGAAAAGGAACACAAAGCAAAGCATACATGAACAAAAGGAAGATAACCAAACCGACCAAACACAAAACAGAAAACCAACCCCACCGTCAATCCCTGACATATAATTCTCTCTCTCTCTCTCTCTCTCTTTCTCTGTCTTCATTTTTAGAATTCAAGCCTGAAGAAGAGGTGTTTAGGTAAATTACCCTCCGTTCATAAAAACTTTCTTTCTAATGAAAAGTGAACTTGTGTAATAATTATTTTATTTCCTAATAATTATTTTACTTTTCGGTACCGATTCAGCAACCCCGAGCGACGTTCCTGAACAGCTTAACAGAGCCGGTAAGCAATAATATTTATTGTTTAAGTCTGTATAAGGTTGCATACCCTACACTTATAACAATTCACATACATGTCTGTGTTACAGAACCAGTGCAGACCTCTCCTTCAGTCGAACCTTCAGTGGGGTGCAGGCAGCCGCTGACGCCTGAGGATAGATCCCTACCTGCGTTCTTTGGTGAGTATTTGCAGAAGCGTTCTGTAGACATGACATGTAATTAAGAGATAATTTACTCATAACACATAAAATCTTTATATTTCAGCCAGGAAACGTCGAGCAGTTCCCGGAGAAGGAGGAGACCTGCTGACCAGTGCCCAAACGACCTCCAGATCCAGACCTGCATAATTCAATTAGTCGACCTCGTTTAGCACATTCATCACAGCTGAACTGGTATTTACTCACATACAGAGGGATACTGATTTTTCATTGTTTTTCAATATGTCAGAGGACAGTCAAGATAGGTCACCCAAATCAGGAGTGAATCCTTATCTCACCGCCTTAATTTCTGAAATAAATAATGCTTTAACACTTGAGAGCCTGAGCCTGCACAAATTTGCGCAGGGAAAGGTACCCCCCCTCTACTCCAAGAGCCTATCATTGTGGCACAATGGTTCATTAATGAGCCATTCACTAGCCCAAACATATGCTAATGCAGCATGCAGTCCCCAATCTGCATAGACAAACAGGCTGTGTGGGGCAAGCGCACTGAACAGAAGTCCCAGAAAAGAGAAGAGAAGGCCCAGAAAAGCAAGGATGCAAGCGAAAACTCCAAGGTATTTACATTTTGCTTTTATATTGTAGCATTGTCTGTGTTCATGTCTTTCTGTTTATGGTTTTATTTTTATATGCTCCTAAATGCAAAACAATTCTTCCCTTTTGGGCAATAGAGGTTTCATCTTATATAATGTTATCTTTAGGCAGGACCTTGTGAGACAGCGAGAGATGAAACTGCTGGGTTCAGCGACAAATTGAGGACTTCAGCACCGTTCAGCCAATAAAAACAACCCAGACATCAGTCAGCAATGCAGGACCTATGGAGATTGCAAGACGCAAAGTGACTAGTCGCTTGCAAAGCTTCCTTTGTCTATATGACATCATCAGCATGCTGAGGACCATCATAGACTGCACAGTACACAAGGCTCGCAAAACAAACCCTGACTGGAGCACAAGTGTCGAGCTGATGGCATTCATTGCTGTTTTATTCTTCAGAGGAGCGACTGGCAGAACCGGTGCCATGCGTGACTGCTGGTCAAAATGCTTCGGCATTCCGGACATCATGTCCACAATGTCCCGAGACCGATATGAAGAATTGATGCGCTATTTACGCTTTGATATCAAGGACACCGGTTTGGAACGCATGCAGACGAACAAATTTGCTGCCATTTTAGACATTTGGGGGAGCTTTGTTCAGAACTGTGTGCTGTCGTACAACCCAGGGCAACACATAACAGTTGATGAACAGTTATTTCCAACAAAGGTCCGATGTCCTTTTCTGCAATACACTGCATCTAAACCGGACAAGTTTGGAATAAAGTTTTGGATTGCAGCAAACTTGGACACTAAGTACATGTGCAATGCCATTCCTTACTTAGGAAAAGACCCCAGCCGTGCCATAGGAGAGCGACTTGCAGACAATGTTGTGACAAGGCTTATGGAACCCTTTTTGGACAGAGGCAGAACTGTCACTATGGACAATTTTTTCACATCGTTGTCATCGTTGGCGAACAGGCTTCTACAACGCAACACAACTCTGCTTGGCACAGTAAACAAAATTTGCCGGGAAGTTCCAGAGCAGGTAAAAAAACACCACAGAATGTTTAGCAGTGCGATTTCTCTTGAATATTTTTATTTGTGAAATAAATGTTGTTTTTCACTGAAGTCCTTTGTTTGGTCTATCCTTCAGTTTAGGCCAGGGATGCCCAACCCTGGTCCTCAAGACCTGTTTTCCTACATGTCTCCGTCTTTCAACATAGTCTGAGTGGGGCAAGGGAGCAGGTACTGATCTAAATGCAACTCAAAGAAACCAGTCAATAGGGTGATCACCACAACACTAATTTGAGAGGGGGAGGAGGGCCTTGCAGCAGCGGCAGAAAGTTCCTGGCGTTCTAGTGTTAAATGATACGTGTCAGCCTGGAGATCCCCTACATGAGTCACCAGAGAGAACACCCCCGCACCGTATTAATCAGGCCGAATTCCAAAACCGTATACATTTGACCCCTTTAACAGTGCTAAATGGTTTAAACCCTCCTTCACCCAAATCAGGAGTGAATCCTTATCTCACCGCCGTAATTTCTGAAATCAACAACACTTTTAATGTCCTGAGTCTCCCTCCCTGCGAATCACCAACGGGGTTATCATCCCAATGCGATATCCCAGTCGAATTCCAAAACCAAATATGTCTGACACAGTTAACGGAGGCGTTAAAATGGCTTAGCCCAGCACGCCGAATTATGAATGATGTCGGAGAACACGTCCCATTTTACGTCAGCACCCAGACGATGACTGGCCACATCTGGAAAGCATGGGGGACTGATTGCGTTGCTGAATTTTTTAAACACTGTAGAGCAAAGAAATTCTAGGATCACATCTTTATAGCGCACAATTCTAAAGGATTCGAAGGTTATCTCCTTCTGCAATATTTCAGGCAGAAGTACATTGATTCGCTGTCATTTTTAACCATGTGCTTTGCTCAAATGCCGAAAGCTATGGGTATCAAAGAGGAGGCGGGTATGCGGAAAGGTTACTTTCCGCACCTGTTCAGCTCGGCAAAAAAATTGGATTATATCGGTCCATATCCTGATCCCGCTGTGTATGGTGTGGTAAAAATGTCTGAGACAGAAAAACGGGAATTTGATGCGTGGTACAAAACCAGACAGAACTCCGTTTTCGATTTTAAAGTGGAGGCGATGATGTACTGTGATAATGACACTAGAATTCTCGCAGCAGAATGCACTAAATTTATGAAGGAATTTGTCAGCGAAACACGCATGGACCCTTTCAGCTGCACTACAATTGCCTCAGCCTGTATGAAAGTGTTTAAAACGAACTTTCTTCCACCTAATGCATTGGCCTTACCGTCAGCCGACAGTTACCGCCAACAGTATAAAAGAGTTTCAGACGGTTCGATTCAATGGCTAGAATGGGAAATGGAGAACCGAAATATTACAATCGCTCATGCACTGAACCAGGGTGAGAAAAAGCTGGGGGCGTATACTGTAGATGGTTATGCGGAAGTTAATGGGGTGAAAAATGTCTGGGAATTTCTCGGTTGCTTTTATCATGGTTGTCCAACCTGTTTTCTGGCCCATGAAAAAAAAAATCCTCTTTTGAACACCACATTCGGTCAGCTGTACACGGTGTGTCAGATGAAATTAGCAGCTTTGCGGGCTATGGAGGGTGTCAGTCTTACCATTATCTGGGAACACGAATGGAATAAAATGAAAAAAAATAATCAGACAGTCCGACAATTTCTCCAGCAGTACCGAGCCCCGAAGCCCCTCGAATCTTGAGACGCTTTGTATGGGGGACGGACAGCCCCTGCGCGTCTGTGGTACACCTCAGGCCAGGGTGAACAGATTCATTATGTTGATGTGACGTCGTTGTAGCCTTACATTAATGTAAATTTCACATACCCCACAGGACATCCGAAAATCATCGTCAGGAATTTCCAAGACCCTCATTCATATTTCGGTCTCATCAAAGCTAGCGTGTACCCGCCGCGTGGGTTACATTTCCCCCATTCTTCCTTAACGGACACCTCAGGGAACTTTCCTCTCTGTCGCCTGTGTGCTGATCTCAACAACCAAGATGAATCATGCACACACAGCGATCAGGATAGAGCTTTGAACGGGATGTGGCCAACCCCTGAATTTCACAAAGCTTTGGATAAAGGTTACATTGTGGCAGAGATTAACAAGGTCTGGCATTTCAAAACTAAAAGCAATAATATATTTGTGGGGTACATAAACACGTTTTTAAAATATAAACAGGAGGCATCTGGATATCCACCGGAATCTGATAAAGACTCTGAGAGCAGGGAGAAATATGTCGAGGACTACTGGATCAGATAAAAAATCCGATTGGACCTGGGAAAAATTTCCCTCAACCCTGCAAAAAGACAAATGGTGAAATTATGTGTGAATTCCTTCTGGGGGAAATTTGCTCAGAGGAATAATCTCATGCAAACCAAACTCATCAGAAACACTGAGGAATTTTTCAGGTTTCTATTCTCCGACCAGTATGACATCACCTATTTTTCATTTCAATCAATCAATCAATTTTATTTATATAGCGCCAAATCACAACAAACAGTTGCCCCAAGGCGCCTTATATTGTAAGGCAAGGCCATACAATAATTATGTAAAAACCCCAACAGTCAAAACGACCCCCTGTGAGCAAGCACTTGGCGACAGTGGGAAGGAAAAACTCCCTTTTAACAGGAAGAAACCTCCAGCAGAACCAGGCTCGGAGGGGCAGTCTTCTGCTGGGACTGGTTGGGGCTGAGGGAGAGAACCAGGAAAAAGACATGCTATGGAGGGGAGCAGAGATCAATCACTAATGATTAAATGCAGAGTGGTGCATACAGAGCAAAAAGAGAAAGAAACACTCAGTGCATCATGGGAACCCCCCAGCAGTCTACGTCTATAGCAGCATAACTAAGGGATGGTTCAGGGTCACCTGATCCAGCCCTAACTATAAGCTTTAGCAAAAAGGAAAGTTTTAAGCCTAATCTTAAAAGTAGAGAGGGTGTCTGTCTCCCTGATCTGAATTGGGAGCTGGTTCCACAGGAGAGGAGCCTGAAAGCTGAAGGCTCTGCCTCCCATTCTACTCTTACAAACCCTAGGAACTACAAGTAAGCCTGCAGTCTGAGAGCGAAGCGCTCTATTGGGGTGATATGGTACTATGAGGTCCCTAAGATAAGATGGGACCTGATTATTCAAAACCTTATAAGTAAGAAGAAGAATTTTAAATTCTATTCTAGAATTAACAGGAAGCCAATGAAGAGAGGCCAATATGGGTGAGATATGCTCTCTCCTTCTAGTCCCCGTTAGTACTTTTAGGACAACCTGATAATAATGAATTACAATAGTCCAGCCTAGAGGAAATAAATGCATGAATTAGTTTTTCAGCATCACTCTGAGACAAGACCTTTCTAATTTTAGAGATATTGCGTAAATGCAAAAAAGCAGTCCTTCATATTTGTTTAATATGTGCTTTGAATGACATATCCTGATCAAAAATGACTCCAAGATTTCTCACAGTATTACTAGAGGTCAGGGTAATGCCATCCAGAGTAAGGATCTGGTTAGACACCATGTTTCTAAGATTTGTGGGGCCAAGTACAATAACTTCAGTTTTATCTGAGTTTAAAAGCAGGAAATTAGAGGTCATCCATGTCTTTATGTCTGTAAGACAATCCTGCAGTTTAGCTAATTGGTGTGTGTCCTCTGGCTTCATGGATAGATAAAGCTGGGTATCATCTGCGTAACAATGAAAATTTAAGCAATGCCGTCTAATAATACTGCCTAAGGGAAGCATGTATAAAGTGAATAAAATTGGTCCTAGCACAGAACCTTGTGGAACTCCATAATTAACCTTAGTCTGTGAAGAAGATTCCCCATTTACATGAACAAATTGTAATCTATTAGATAAATATGATTCAAACCATCGCAGCGCAGTGCCTTTAATACCTATGGCATGCTCTAATCTCTGTAATAAAACTGTATGGTCAACAGTATCAAAAGCAGCACTGAGGTCTAACAGAACAAGCACAGAGATGAGTCCACTGTCTGAGGCCATAAGAAGATCATTTGTAACCTTCACTAATGCTGTTTCTGTACTATGATGAATTCTCAAACCTGACTGAAACTCTTCAAATAGACCATTCCTCTGCAGATGATCAGTTAGCTGTTTTACAACTACCCTTTCAAGAATTTTTGAGAGAAAAGGAAGGTTGGAGATTGGTCTATAATTAGCTAAGATAGCTGGGTCAAGTGATGGCTTTTTAAGTAATGGTTTAATTACTGCCACCTTAAAAGCCTGTGGTACATAGCCAACTAATAAAGATAGATTGATCATATTTAAGATCGAAGCATTAAATAATGGTAGGGCTTCCTTGGGCAGCCTGGTAGGAATGTTGATGGTTTGGATGAAGTAACTAATGAAAATAACTCAGACAGAACAATCTGAGAGAAAGAGTCTAACCAAATACCGTCATCACTGAAAGCAGCCAAAGATAACGATACGTCTTTGGGATGGTTATGAGTAATTTTTTCTCTAATAGTTAAAATTTTATTAGCAAAGAAAGTCATGAAGTCATTACTAGTTAAAGATAAAGGAATACTCGGCTCAATAGAGCTCTGACTCTTTGTCAGCCTGGCTACAGTGCTGAAAAGAAACCTGGGGTTGTTCTTATTTTCTTCAATTAGTGATGAGTAGTAAGATGTCCTAGCTTTACGGAGGGCTTTTTTATAGAGCAACAGACTCTTTTTCCAGGCTAAGTGAAGATCTTCTAAATTAGTGAGACGCCATTTCCTCTCCAACTTACGGGTTATCTGCTTTAAGGTGCGAGTTTGTGAGTTATACCACGGAGTCAGGCACTTCTGATTTAAAGGTCTCTTTTTCAGAGGAGCTACAGCATCTAAAGTTGTCTTCAATGAGGATGTAAAACTATTGACGAGATACTCTATCTCACTTACAGAGTTTAGGTAGCTACTCTGCACTGTGTTGGTATATGGCATTAGAGAACATAAAGAAGGAATCATATCCTTAAACCTAGTTACAGCTGTAGAAGAATTTTTAGGTCCATATTTGAACTGTGATGAACTATCAAGTGTCCTGATCCGAACTGTATGTCCTCTGGTTGAACTAGCAGGTGTTCAACCCAAAAAAAGGGCTCTATTAGTCATTTAGTCTGTCAGGGGCTTTCCAAGGCCTTTTAGGTGCTTTCCCGCAGGCCGCGTGCAGGGGCCTCAGGCCAGCTGCACGTGTGGCTGAGGCCACGTGCGGAGGGGGCCTCAGGCCAGCTGCACCTGTGGCTGAAGGTCTTTTAAAAAAAATCAGTTGTAAATCCTTCATGTTTTAATGGGAGCATTTGTCACATTGAAATAATGGCCTAACACCTGCTTAGGGTTCACTAGAGGACGCTTCCAATAGAAAACCATGTCTTGGGAATGAAATAAATAAAAAAGTCGAAGGAGGAGCGATGCCCGCGGGTCTCCAATAAATAGACGAGCGCGGTTGTCATATTCAGTCTCTCTAGAGGACTCAGTTTGTCTAAGCTTTGTGTCGAAGGCTTAAATAAACTTAAAAACTCTGTGCATTTTATCTTGCTTAAGGCTGAATTATTCTAAAGTGTTGTGTCCTCTTTCTAGCATATCACTTGCAATTAGTTTGTGTTATCTAAAAGACGACATCCTGAGAAGACCAAAAAGACGAGCCGCGACAGAACTTGGTGAGCCAGCTTCAGGAGGGTCCAGGGGCATTCCGGCAGCCTGGGGCAGTCCAGCTCATCCCTCCAGACCGTAAATAACAGTGATCACGACTAAAAGGTAAGCAGAAACCTTTTATAATTTCTGCACGATCTGGAGGAGTGAGTCGGGATTTCCGCCCAAGTTGACAGGTGATATTTTTTAATTGCCTCTTACCCAAAAGAACCTGGACTAAGAAAATTGATAAGAGACTAAAAAAAGATAAGATTGAAAATTATCAGGCCTTGTAGATAAAATGCTCAGAAGGTGTGTGTGTTCCCGGGAAAAAGAATGTCTATGTGAGTGAAAGTTCAGGAATGTTCATGAACTCTGGTGCGGAAAGAGTGCGTGGAGAACTAACCTGGATGCTTGGGGAATAATTGGTGTTGAAATTCGTTACTAACGTGCCGGCTGATAGCATGCGCTGTAGGGGTTAATTTAGGGGAGTATACTGACAAATAGATACAAGGTAATACAAGGTTATTTAAAGAGTTTAACAGAGACTGAAGTGAAATAAGTGAGAAAAAAGAGTTTAACAAGAGAATACGTGCAGAGAAAGCACAAGATAAGCGCCTGAGGGGGCGCAGTAGAAATACCGTACGTGATAAAGAGATTTAAAGAGAAAAGTGCAAAGAAGCACAGCTGACAGTAAGTAAAAGAGCTCAATAAAGGACGTCATTTTTTAAGAAAAGAGAAAAACTATAAAAAAATAATAAAATAAATAGAGAGTTAGTGCAGAATACATGAGAATTAATGAAGCAGAAAATAGTGCAGTAAGGCACCAAATACACGCTTGTGGGACGTGAGAAGAATAAGTAATTAAGTACACAGTAATATGAGTTTTTTTATAAGAAAAGAAAAAGAGAATATTTTCAGTGCAAAGGCACATTAAGCTCACGAGGAGCTCAGTAAGTGAAAAAAAAAAAAAAGGCAGAAGAAAGTGCAGAAAGGCACAGGATACGCACGCGAGGCGCGGTAAGGCGTAGAAGTAAATGAAATATTGTATGCTCAGAAAGGAGCTGGTGGAAAATAATATATTAAGCACAGGATACGCACGCGAGGCGCGGTAAGGCGTAGAAGTAAATGAAATATTGTACGCTCAAAGAGGGCTTGAAAAAAGTAATATATGAAGTTGCTGACAGCGCCGGAGAAGCTGTCTAACGTGAAGAAGAGATACATGCTTAAACAGAACACATTGGTGTTAAGTGAATAAAAAGGTTGTTTAAAGCCGCGGAGTGAAAAGTGGCAGAAGTCTAGATAGAGATATATAGAAAGTTGTTTTTAATAATTTTTGTGTATAAAGCTTTTGAAGATTGGTGTGTGGGAGAGTGGAGAGTAATCTGTGTAAAGCTGTGAGAACTTGCAGGCTGGCTGACATACAAGATTAATGTGAAAGAGTACGAGGGGGAGGTATTTAGACCCAACAGGAGGACTTGGGAGGTGCATGACAGGCAGAGAGTAAAGTGTGAAACAGAGACAGTGAAGAAAAAGACAGGAGAAGAGTGCTATGTAAATACAGAAAAGGTAGATATTATTTCAAAGAGAGAAAACTAATAAACAAACATAGCAGAAAAAGAAAGAAGAAGCAGAAAGTTAAAAAATTAGAAGGAAAATAGAAGAAAGTCGGGAGCAAAGACATTAGGAAGTGTTAGGGTTGTAAGAGGATTAAATAAATAAAGTTGGTTATAAATCAAAAGAGT
Source organism: Thalassophryne amazonica (assembly GCF_902500255.1). NCBI lineage: Eukaryota > Metazoa > Chordata > Actinopteri > Batrachoidiformes > Batrachoididae > Thalassophryne > Thalassophryne amazonica. The sequence goes on along the minus strand of NC_047113.1, from coordinate 76,143,735 downwards.
TAAAGCTTAGATTATAGTGAAAAAGCTGACAGACTGATCAATGCTTGGGACAGTCATTGATGGGAGACTTAAGTGATGATGAAATAATACTCCCAGAACATTACTTGACTGACGGAGACATCGAAACCCAGGGAATCAGGACACATGGCTGGAAAGGACCTATTTTGACAGGGTAGGAGCAGAACATTGGCAGGACGAACAAGAGATCAATCAGAAATTATGGCAGATTACTAAGGTAATCAATCTGAAGCAAAAGAAAGAACAATTCCCTCTAATTAATTGGGAGCTGCTGATAAGACGTCTGTGGCATCAGGGTTTAACCCCGTGGCTGGAGCTGCTTTGTGCTGATCCTAATAAAGAAATTAGCATACCATTAAATCATTTAATAACACTGCCAACCGATCCAGGTGAAGAACTGTTTCCTAGGTTGACTTTGACTGTGGTCCCAAGGAAGGTTCGGTGGGAAACAGGTAAATTTTCATATTTAGTTAAAGAAAAAGAAGACGGGCATAACAGTTGGAAATTTAATCCTTTTAAGGGTTTAAAATACAAAACAGGTGTTACAGCCAGCAAGTTATTGGTCTGGATCAGGACAGCCCCTGAGGGACTACCAGAACACCATAGAAACACCTCACATAGCGTTTGTCAGGGTTACATGGGTAACTCTCAAGGTCAAGGTCGGGAAAGTACCCCGCTAGACTTAGTACTAAGAAAATATCCAGGAAAACGCACTAAGGCCAACCAATGTATGAGAAAGTGGCACAAAAGGTCACATGGGGGCAGGCAATGGCCTTTGGAGGGATCATTTGATCCGGTGATGTGTGAAGCAGTTGCGGTAGAAATACAGAAAAAAGAAATTAAAGATCAGCAGAAGAACGTAAATAAAAAACGCACTGAAGAAAAAGAAGTTTTGGCCTTGTTCAAGCAGGAAGCACAGAGGCTACAGCAGAAAAGAGAAAAAATGACAGAGGAAAGATCCAAAGAGACTAAAGCCAGTGCACCGAGCTGGGAAGCAGAGCCACCCCCTTATAAACGTCATGATATGGGAAAGACAGCTGGACAATTTGTATTAGGAACTCGTGAAGAGGACCAAGGCATGGATGTGGAGGGCAAATTCACACTGACACTAAAAGCTCGAGAGCCACAAGGAGACAGGTCCTCAGTCTGTCAAATGGATCATACAAGGTCTCCAAGTCCGAAAGTAAGTGGTCGCTCACCACGACCAGCAGGGGAGGCCACAAATAACAGTGACACGGAGGCAGACGAGGATAAAGAGAGAGACCTGAAGGCTCCGCCTGCACATCAAGGTCCACTGAAAACCGTCCCCTCCCACCATAAGTCAGCCGACTGGACCTTCACAGGCTATAGAGGCTCCGAAGAGTGGCACAAGAGCTTCTGTGACACACTGGATCTGGCCAGAAGAGATAATGAAGAACTAGCTGAGCAACTTCGGCTAGCGAAGGAAAGAATACAAAGACATAGGGACGCCGAGGAAAGAAGAATATTACAACAATCGACGCCCAATCAAGGGAATCACATTATAGAGCCACCCACCCGAAAAATTTCTGGTGAGATCATCATTGAGACTGCAAAAGAGGCCCGACTCAGGCAAAGACAACAATGTGTAGCCAAAGACATAGCGGCTTTAGAACAGAATATAACCGACTGGATGGACTGCCTGGAACCAGTCAGTCGCACTCGATCTGGAAGACAGTATGGAGTCCGCACAGAAGAAGAGGAGGACGAAGACCTCATATGCCCATTGGTGGTTAGAAATGGTCATCATGTGTATACCCCATGGAGCTGGACAGACATGGTGGGGCTGGCCAACAGGCTGCCAGACATCACCCAAGGAGCTGGGAGATGGATAACTGCCTTAGAAGAAGGCACTGCAGGAGTAACCTTGTCTTTAGGTGACATAAAAGCCTTGCTAATGCATGTCATGGGAAAACATGACACTGAAGAATTAGCAGGAAAGGTTGGACTAACACAAATGATGGGCACAAATCAACATGATGAAGTCCCCTTTAATCGCTATAGAAACTCCATGTGGGAAGGACTGAGAAGAAAGTACCCTGAGGTCTTGGATCCCTCTAAATTGGATGATGAGGAGTGGACACCTGAAGAGTGCCCAAAGAAGTTCCTGCACCGATTCCAGAAGAGATGGGCGGAGGAAACAGGAAATGCATGGAACCATTCTCCAGCAACTGAAATCCTGTTTAAAATAACTGTAAAAAAGGCTCTACCAGATGAGGTTCAGAAAGCCCTAGATGGAGTTGTGGGACTATCGAAAATGAATTGGGCTTTATACTCTGAGCATATTTGTCACCATCTTGAAATCTACAAGAAAGAAAAACAAAAAGAAGAAGATGCAGCAAAATCCCTGACGAAAAAATTGGTGCAGATGCAGTTGGGAGAGCTAACCAAAGTCAAGAAAGAAAAAACAAAGACCCAGGCACCAATGATGACCCCTGTTCCTTCTGAGTCGGCAAGCCTAGCCCCTACGACAAACACTGCTGCCACCATACAGGCACCTGTGGTAACAGCCACACAGAGCCCCCAAGGAGCAGCAGGGAGCACTGCTGCAGGAGAAGTCTCAGCACCAGTGGAGCATCACTATCACTACCATAGCACTGGCACACCCGGAAATGGACCCACCTACAGTCATGGGTGGAGAGGAGAGTCACGGAACTTTCAAGGTCAAAGAGGAGGGTGGCGAAGAGGATCTCGCCAACCTTCATTTGGAAGCAGATTCCAGAACTCAGCTCCCAGGAACAGTCAAGCGGGACCGCCTATGGGACCAACACCCCCAATAGGGGATCAACCCTCTAATGAGTGTTGGAGCTGTGGACAACCTGGACATCGAATGAGAAATTGTCCGGCCCGACCTTGGGTTGGACCCTCTGCCTATTGGCAATAGGGAGGCCTAGAGAAGACAGAGGGGGAAACGGTGTCATTGGCTATTTCGATGATATCTAAGGAAGAGCCAACCGTCACTGTTAATATACAAAACAGAGATTTCCCTTTCATGGTGGATACAGGGGCAACATACTCTTGCATAGGGAAAATGGGCGCTCATCTCCCCCTCTCTGGGTCTGTAATTAAGACCATCGGCTTCTCTGGGAAAACTCAAATAATACCTTTTACACGCCCACTTCCTGTAACGATTGCAGGAAAAACAATTGAAGCACCCCTGTTATACTCACAAAATACACCTGTGAATTTGCTGGGAAGAGACATTTTATGTAAGCTACAAACCCAGATAGTGTGTACCCATCAAGGACTGCAAATACACTTTCCTGACGAAGCACTCGCCAACATTATGGTGCTTATGGACATGGAAAACAAGGTCCGACCTGTGCAACCCATGGTATACTGGCTGAAGTTACAACCAGAAAATTCAAATCTTCAACTGCAATGGGAAAAATGGAAGCCCTGGGCCGAACAACACTATGAAGCAGTATATACACCTAGTTTACCTTTACATGTCACCCTGATGTTCGATGCCAAACAAGAACAAACTGACTATGCATGTTGCTGGGATGCATTGATGAATCAACGGCTGTTTCACATAACCACCACAGAAATTTATTTAGGCCCCCAAGGGGCCGCAGCTTCTGTCAAGCTAACTTCAGCTGAACAACAATGGTATCAAGTGCCGAATGCCATGCCTCATGTGACCCTTTTAGTCTCAGAAAAGTACGAATCCCATGACCTAGGTCCAATGGTAAAGACAGCCTCAGAAGTTGAAGAATGGCAAAACATGGAAAGTCCACAAGTACATCTGTCAAAAGACCAGCAGTTTATACGAATTAATTTAAAAGTAAATGATGAGGCTATAGCTCAAAAAGTGGAGCTCAATCCTAGACCAGAGGGACAGATGGTGTTATCGGCCCAACAAGAGAAATTGTTAGAGCAAATACCACCAGTGGTGTGGTCCAAAAGCAAAACGGATGTAGGACTAGTAAAAACAGCCTTACCAGTAAAAATAAAAGTAAAACCGGGAGCAAAACTGCCTCACCAAAGGCAGTATCCATTAAAACCTCAGGCTATTGAAGGCATAAAACCAGTAATTAAGGGACTAATGGCAGCTGGAGTTCTAATAAAAACTGCAAGCCCATGCAATACTCCTATCTATCCTATCCCTAAAAACAATACCAAAGAGTATCGGCTGGTACATGATCTGCGTCCTATCAATGCAATAATAGAAATGGATGCACCTATAGTACCTGATCCGTATACTATACTATCAAGCATCCCTGCTGGAGCAAAATGGTACACAGTAATTGATCTGTGTTCAGCCTATTTCAGTGTGCCTGTGCACCCAGACTCACAACATTTGTTTGCATTCACATTTCTGGGACAACAGCTAACGTATACACGGCTACCTCAGGGACTGAACCTGTCCCCAGCCATCTTTAACAAAGTCCTGGCTGAAGATTTACAACACCTTGACATACCCAGTACATTGGTGCAATATATGGATGATCTCCTTATTGCATCAGAGACTCAAGAACAGTGTGAAAAAGATTCATTAATTGTATTGCATGCATTGGCAGATGGAGGTCATAAAGTAAGTAAGGACAAATTGCAGTTCTGCAAACAACAAGTAGAATACTTGGGAAGACAGTTGTGTGGGACCACGCGATGTATAGCCCCAAGCCAAGTGGAGGCTATAATCAAGGCTCCCAAACCCCAAACAGTGGGACAGATGCTTTCATTCCTTGGGATGGCAGGGTACAGTCGGCCGTGGATTTGTGATTATGCTATAAAAACTGCACCTTTGCGTGCCATGATTAGAGCAGTGGGGCAAACAAGCAATGCAGCTCTCCTCGTCTGGACAGATCAGGCAATGGGAGCTTTTGAGGCCCTAAAAACAGACATGCAATCTGCTCCCGCGTTAGGTAACCCAGATTATGGGAAACCTTTCCATTTGTATGTTACTGAAAAAACTGGATATGCTTGTGCTGTACTAATGCAGGAAACAAATGAAGGAAAACAACCATTGGCCTATTATAGTACAAAGCTTGACAACATTGAAACAGGATTGCCACCATGCTATCAGGGTCTAGCAGCAGCTGCCTTTGCATTTCAAAAAGCATCATCCATAATCATGGGACATGCAGTAACGTTGTACACGTCGCATCAGTTACATGCCCTGCTAACCAGTCAACGTTTTGTCTTAACACAAGCTAGACGCACTGGATATGAAGTTGTGTTGTCTGCTCCAGAAATAACAATACAACATTGTCACACGGTGAATCCCGCCACCAAATTGACCACACCGTTAGATGGTACGCCACATAACTGTGTGGCAGAGACAGAGAAATTTTTGAGAGCCAGAGAACATTTGTATAATCACGCCATAGATGCAGATCTAACCCTGTTCGTGGATGGCTCATGCTTTCGGGATGCCGCGGGATTGCATGCGGGTATGGGGATAGTTAAACTAAACACGGATGGCGAAACCTTTGAATTACTGGAGTCCCAAGGAATTGATCAGCCTTGTTCAGCCCAACTGGCAGAAATCAAAGCCTTAACTATGGCTTGCCAGATAGCTAAAGATCAACGTGTTAATATCTACACAGACTCAGCCTACGCTTATGGCGTATGTCATGTACATGCAAACATTTGGAAACAAAGGGGATTCCTGAGAGCAGATGGCACCCCTGTCACTCATGGAGAAGCGATTTCCCAACTGTTACAAGCTCTCCAATTACCGTCTGAGCTAGCCATCATTAAATGTGCAGGTCATCAAAAGAATAATAACATCATAGCTCAAGGTAACAACCTAGCAGATGACGCAGCTCGCAAAGGAGCACAAGGAGAAAATATGTTTCCCCTGCTAACCATCCAAGATTGTGCCCCACTGGTTTCACTTGACGCACTGATAGTGGCTCAAAGTAGGGCCAGTGGAGAAGAAAAACGAATGTGGGTTAAACGAGGCGCTATTGAGACACGCAGTCAGGGGCCAGCGGACAAGCTGTGGCGCAGTAGTCATGGACATTTTGTGTTACCCACCAATTTATTACGACATGCAATCATTTGGGCCCACGGACCCGATCATTGTTCGCGAGTCCAAATTATGAACAAACTAAAAGCTGTCTGGTGGTCACCATATATGGCAGCTACAGTGGACCGTTTGTTGAATGAGTGTGAGGTATGTGCACAGTACAATGTCCGGAAATCATTCACAGCCCCTTTAGCCCACATTCCGGTCCCTGATGGGCCATTCAGACATCTTATGATGGATTTCATAGACATGGGAGCTGAAAATCGAGTTAAACGAATGAGATATGTTTTGGTAGTGATATGCAGATTCAGCCGATGGATTGAGGCAGTAGCCTCTGCAAATCAAGACCATAAAACGGTAGCCAAATTCTTGTGCCGAGATGTCTTTCCAAGATTTGGCATTCCAGATACTATCTCATCTGACAACGGTAGGGCTTTTGTAGCCAAGGTTACACAAGAAACATTCAAACAATTGGGTATCAAACAGAAGTTTGGGTGTGTTTATCACCCTCAATCAAATGGGGCAGTGGAACGGGCTAATGGCATTTTAAAGAACAAACTAGCAAAAATCATAGAAGACAGCAATGGCAAACTAACCTGGCTGGATGCGTTGCCGCTTGCTTTATTGTCAATGCGCTCACAAACTAACCGACTAACCCATTTGACACCATTTGAAGCTCTTACAGGTCGGCCGATGCCTATTCCATACCTGAGAGGACCCTACGAAGGACCATCGCTGGAGCAACTACAAGACGAATGGTATAATTATCTGAGACAGTTAACCCAAATACACAAAACTATCTTTTTGCAGGTCAAAGGTGCTACAGAAGACAGAGAAGCAGAGATTCCACTCGAAAATCAGAGCATCCAGCCTGGTGATCTGGTTTACGTCAAGGTGTTCAAAAAGAAGTGGGACAGGCCCCGCCGAGAAGGTCCTTTTAAAGTTATTCTTGCCTCACGTACAGCAGTCAAAGTAGACGGTAAGGACACTTGGTTTCATTTAAACCACTGCTGTAGGGTTGGTGGCCCAGCGCCCCTGCGGCCTCGGCAAGCTCGTCTTGGCAGAGCCACCGGGCCAAGGGGGGAAGCAGGAGAAGCCAGAGACCCTACAGCAGCACCGAGGGACGGCCACGCCTCCCTGCAGCCAGAAGAAGCACCGAGGGAAGGCCACGCCTCCCTGCAGCCAGGCGAACACTGGCCAAGGCGCTCACAGAGACTGATTGAACAAAGACGACGCACAGCTTCAGAGAGTAATGGATCCCTGCCAGATAGAGCAGCGACAGACTCAGATGCAGACTCAGAGACAACTGGAGACGCAGGCCAACAGACAGACAGAAATACAGACCGACAGATAGACAGGCCACAGGAGACATCAGACTCGGACAGCAACTCAGTAGATTTACCGACAGAAGAACCGCAGGAAGTACAACCCAGACAAAGCACAGATACACCACACATCCCTAGTGACAGCTCATCTAGTGACGGCTCACTTAGTAGCACATCTAGTAGCACATCTCAACAGTCATCAGAGCAATGATTAAGGAATTATTCAAGGGATTGACAATACTACTGGTGGTCAGTATGGGAGAAAATAGACATCCAAAACATACAACGGACTGTGCCGTGGCCATGGCCGCAATAGCAGCTAAACAAGGCATTCTAAACACAGGAAAAACATATAATTTGGTATACATTAAATCAAAAGTCTACAAGAACATAGGAATACAGGGAAAGCTGGGGGATTACATATTAGGCGAAGCCATTAGCATCAAATGTGAAGAGGAGGGAACACTCAACATAGAGGTAATTTGTGATAAAAGAGGATGCAGGGAAACCAAGCAAGACGTAACTGTTACAGTACATGAAGCCACAAAATGGGTAAAAATCAAACCAAGGAAAAAGAGGACAATTAGAAGCCTAGAAACAAGCAGTCACTTAGGGAGATGGGATCCCAGTACAGACCTAGCCCGCACACAAGGGTTGAAGACCAATTTATTTTACCAATGGTTGAAATTTTCGGCTAGGCAGATCAGTGAAAAGCCTTGCATAGCCTGTCACCGGAAAGGTGTGATACCTCAGGCTAAACCCCTACCTGATATCAACAACTGTTATAGGAGTCCCCAACATAACTCAGACCAAGCAGAATGCTATACACAATGTGTTATGAAAATGGCAGTAGGTGATGAAAAATATGCTGCCGACAGTAAACTCTGTCCAGTGCCCCTAAGTACAGAAGGAACCGTTCCACCTATGATTAAAATAGAGAAAGGGATGATACACCCATTCTGTATAGCTAAAGGCTTAGTAGCACAATACATAAGCGATTGGCAGGTAGGGACGACCCAGCCAAAACACCACATACAGTGTATGCAAAAGCAGCAAGAATACAAACCGGCTAAAACAGCATGGAACATTACCGTCTGTCACACCCTGCCAGCAGCAGGCATACAGTGTGAACAAATAGTACCGGCCACAGGGGGGTCGGTAATTGGACTGAATCTCACCCATGCTTCATGGGTATCTACTCCAAATTTAGCTAAGGGAACGGTACCCTTAGCTGACATCTTTTGGATATGCGGACAAAGAAGGAAACTCCTGTCATCGCTGTCCCCTAATTGGAAGGGCCTTTGTGCTCCTGTGATGCTCACAGGAGCTATAACAGTAATTGAAATGCCAAATTCAATACAACCCATGCCACAGAAACTTCGTAAGAAAAGAGGAATAATGACGTTTAAAACAGACTACAACATCACAGTAAGAAACGGGATACCAGAAGGGATACCCCGACAGTTAGAAGCCATAGACAGTAGCAGAGTTAAAGCAGATGAAGATGCGGATAAATGGGGATGGGCATTGGCTCTGTTCGGGGTTACTCCAAAAATCCGTTCTAGGTTCCAGGAGGTGCAGTGGATTAATTACTTGTGGTATAATCAGCAAAGATACCTGAACTGGACATTGGCAGCTGTAGGAGCCTTAACCGAACAACTGCACGCCACCTTGCTAATGACAATGCAAAATAGATTAGCTATTGAGATGATGATGGCTGATGAACAAGGAGTTTGTATTATGATCAAAGCCACCGAATGTTGCACAGCTATTCCCATGCGTACAGGGGAAGACGGAAATTTGACAGAGCTCTTAATCACACTTGAAGAGATGCAACAGGAACTGTTAAGTAACTCCATAGGAGGGAGAAATGAAACTGACGATTCTGGATACATTGTAGGGAATGGAATGAATATTGGCCCACTGTTTTCACTGTTTGGGACTCTAAGGAGAGGGTGGTTATCATGGAAAGACTGGTTATACCAGATAGGTGTAATCTTGGCACTAACAGGGGTGGCGGTCTTGCTGGTAATATGTTGTGGTATTCCCTTGATAAAATTTCTGGTCAATAAATTGATTTCATCCACAGTAGGACAGCTCCCACTGTTAGCCATCCGAGCCCTAGAAGAAAGCACAAACGAAACAGACAGAGAACCAGAATATATGGAAATGGATGAAATACCAATTATCCTCCCCGACAGCCCCCAGCTCCCTAATATTGTGGCGTACACCCCAGATAGGGAGGACTGGGATGGACCGTGCTTGGTGATATTGTAGACGAGGAAGAAGACATGCACGCACATTTACATTTACACACATGCACCCACAAAAATGAGGGATAGGATAGACAATATCTGAAAGAATGACATGGAGCTGTAATAATGAACGTATATGTATATTACTAGGACACAGGAGTATGGCTGAGAGACCAGACTCCCCTGATCAGGGACCTATGCCTGATCTGCCTCTATCAAGTCTGATTGGACTCTCAGAACTGTTTGGAGAAGAGGATATACAGGAGGGATGGTCGAGACATGATTGGTCGCCACAGCCGCCTTCCATCCAGCAGCTAAACCAGTTGACAACAGAAGGATCTTCATCGTTCCAGCACCTGGCGATGACGGCTTCACAGAATCTGCCTGCAGCAAGAGTCGGCCCGAGGACTCCACCATCACCTGAAGGACCCTTTGGACTCAGGAACACACCCCTTCCGCAGATGCCATGGAGACAGTCACATGTGCCAGTGGCAACGATACCCTCCAGGGGAGGCAGCCAAGGTCGGCCATATGCAGCAACTGCCCGAGTGCATCCTAGACCCAATTCACTGCTAGGACCTGTCCCCAGCTTTCCACCCCCAAGGCAGGAGAGATATTCTGATCAGCCCAGTACCTCTGGAGGAGGATCAGCAGGGGTAGACCTTAGCCAAACTCACCCACCAGGACAGAGGGGAGCTTTGTACAGGCTACTAAATGCCCAGAGTGTCCCAACCACTTGCCTGTGCGACATCAACAATACTCCCCCCACACACGAAATGCCTTCCCCCTTGTACTTCCTGTCCCCTGGACTGCACAACCTTAATCTGGTCATGGTCACCCCACAGGACATGGCAATCTTGGTTCGAGAGCTTCGTCTTCCACAAGAGTCTGTTCCAAAAACCTTGGAGCAGCTCCTGCCCCTCACAAATCACATTCCCCATGAGCTATTTGAGGAAATCATGCCACAACTAAGTCAGACAGCTGCATACCTGTTCAGGATACACCGTGACAATGCCAACATCTCTTGTGCTCAGGAGGGCCTCCATACTCAACTGTGTGGTCTTCAGTCTAGTATGGACATGCTAGCCTGCATGATGGAGCATATGGAAAGGGAACAGCTAGGGCTGGCCACCACCACCCTGAATGTGGGCAAGAATTCTCTGGGGGCCCTGTACAACCTGGCCAAGCAGCACAAGGAGCTGGAAAGATCCATCAGAGAACTGCACGACTGTCTGAAAGCCAGAATTCCTGATCCTTCCCCCACTACCCCTGAAAGGCCAACCTCCCCATGTTCCCCAACTTCTCCCAAAACTTCAGATGCTGAGTAAATGCTGAGGAGCGCGGACTGACGTAATGGCACTGAACACGGACTATGATCTTGGTTCTTGAGTTTGAATTGCGGACTGGTTTCAGAAATCTGAGTGTAAATAAAACAAAGAAGGATATATGTTAGTAACGAAGGTTGGGTAAATGTCTGTCCTTACCATCATCTGCGTAACACAGATAAAGCTAAATGCATACACATAGATATCACATTGCAAAGTTATAAAAAGGGGACCCTTACACGGCTTGTTTGTAGATTTAGTAGTAAAGATGCACCATAGGGACTCCTTTTTTCTTAAATTATAGCATGCCTCAAGAGACATGCATTGCCTAAATTTGGTGTCTGGCCAAAACGGGCATTAGAAAACAAGCTGAAAAAGAAGAAAAACAAAGTGGAGAATGGCCTATAATGAAAACCATTATACGATTGACTAAGGCAAATGACTTAAGGACGGACATGAAGGGAAACCATTTATTGTGTTTATCATTTAACTAGACATAGCTGCGCTAACCTTAGAATAGTTACTTGATTGGTTGACTAAATAGTGGTAACGTAGGGGTTATTTGATGCATTTAAATAATAAATGTGTGACGCTTTAACAAAATAATATGTAGAACCAAGTATAATGGGTTGGAGCCTCTGGTCGAGTGAGTCAATAGATGCCAGAAGATGATTGGTTGCACTGATGTCAATGTGAAGCCTTTACTTTGCCATGATTAAGAGGTTGATGTAACTTGTTTTATGTGGCCATTTTAAGTGCCTTGAATTACACCAAAACTCAATGTTTGAATGTCACCTTGTGTTGATATAATCCAGCTAATTGATCACCTTGTGCCTTAGTATGTAGGTTCACCTGCACTTCAATATATTTACCGTGTGAAGTATCACTGATATTCATATCCGCACCAGAGTTATCAGTAAGTCGAGTGCTGTGTTTTTCTTTTTTTTATTGCAATGCACAAATGAGGATGTTTTGTCAGTAAACAACCCAAGAGTATAGTTGATGTAATGGGACTCTTTCGAGTCCCAGAGGAGGGACTGTAGAATAATTTTTAGGTCCATATTTGAACTGTGATGAACTATCAAGTGTCCTGATCCGAACTGTATGTCCTCTGGTTGAACTAGCAGGTGTTCAACCCAAAAAAAGGGCTCTATTAGTCATTTAGTCTGTCAGGGGCTTTCCAAGGCCTTTTAGGTGCTTTCCCGCAGGCCGCGTGCAGGGGCCTCAGGCCAGCTGCACGTGTGGCTGAGGCCACGTGCGGAGGGGGCCTCAGGCCAGCTGCACCTGTGGCTGAAGGTCTTTTAAAAAAAATCAGTTGTAAATCCTTCATGTTTTAATGGGAGCATTTGTCACATTGAAATAATGGCCTAACACCTGCTTAGGGTTCACTAGAGGACGCTTCCAATAGAAAACCATGTCTTGGGAATGAAATAAATAAAAAAGTCGAAGGAGGAGCGATGCCCGCGGGTCTCCAATAAATAGACGAGCGCGGTTGTCATATTCAGTCTCTCTAGAGGACTCAGTTTGTCTAAGCTTTGTGTCGAAGGCTTAAATAAACTTAAAAACTCTGTGCATTTTATCTTGCTTAAGGCTGAATTATTCTAAAGTGTTGTGTCCTCTTTCTAGCATATCACTTGCAATTAGTTTGTGTTATCTAAAAGACGACATCCTGAGAAGACCAAAAAGACGAGCCGCGACACAGCGCTTTCTGAAAGACTTCTAGTGTAATGAAACTTATTCCCCACTGCTGGGTAGTCCATCAGAGTAAATGTAAATGTTATTAAGAAATGATCAGACAGAAGGGAGTTTTCAGGGAATACTGTTAAGTCTTCAATTTCCATACCATAAGTCAGAACAAGATCTAAGATATGATTAAAGTGGTGGGTGGACTCATTTACATTTTGAGCAAAGCCAATTGAGTCTAATAATAGATTAGACTCAATTGGATTAATAGATCCAGTGGCGGTATGGGTCACAATACATAGCTCATCCGGGTAAAGCAGATAATATATTTATTGCGGCATTCACCACATCATATGCGCACTTGACTCTGTATGGATTTATGGAAAAGGTGGCGACCCCGGAGAGGATCCTGTACTACAATACAGATAGCCTGATCTATGTCTGCAGGGATGGTGAAGCCCCGTTACCCACTGGTAATTTTCTCGGACAGTTAACAGATGAGTTGGGTGGGGACACTATTGTTGAATTCGCGGCAGTGGGGCTGAAAAGTTATGCGTATAAAACCTTGAATGGAAAAACTTATGCGCATGAAAGGGATCACACAAACTCATGCTAGCTGTCAAAAAATAAACTTTGACAGCATCAAAGACTTGATCGAGGGTTATGTAAAAGATCCTACCAACGAATCCATGATCAAAGCGCCACAGCGGGGTATCAAACGTCATAAAAACAGCTTCAAGCTGACAAACGTGTCATTCCAGAAAACCTTCCGAGTCGTGAATGACAAACGACGTCTTTTGCCTGACGGTCTGACTGAACCCTTTGGATATTGAAAAGCATGTCTGATTTTGGAGAGCCTATCCTGTTTCACCCGAGATTGTAGAGACCTTTCTTATGCCTCGTAATAGGACTAAGTAGATCTGGAAAAACTGTTTTTGTTAAATCATTATTGGAGAACTGTGATCATGTCATGAAAGATGTGCCGGAAAATATTGTATGGATTTACACCTCATTCCAACCCATGTATTCTGAACTGAGAGCGAAGAATAAAAACATTAAATTTGTGCAAGGTCTCCCTGATTCTTTCTAAGACAAAAGCCTTTTTCCTTCTGGTCAGTCTCACCTGATAATACTGGACGATCTCATTTTTCAGGCAGCTTATGACCCCGGAGTTGTGAGAGTATTTACACAGTACAGACACCATAGGAATATGTCAATTTTATTCCTGAACTGTACACAAAACTGCCCAGATCGCTTTAGACTGAGAACAGAGTTTTGCAAAATCAGTGGCCGGCTGTTTATATTGCAAAAGGAGACCATGAGCTCACTTTTAAAAAGGAATGCCCATATTCTTAAAACTCTAATCAAAACCAGCCCACATCAGCATCAAGACATTTTGAGAACGGTGGCTCCCGACCTTCTGCGTGCCTTATCTGAGATTGCTCTGAATATTTTAAAGGGTAATATCATCCTGAACAGGAGGCAATTCAGCACCCTAAAACGGAGGAAAAAAGCTTTACGGCTTTTGCCGGCTAAAAAGACCAGCTTAAAGAGTAAACGTAGGAGTCTTATACAGACTGGAGGATTCTTGTTGCCACTACTGGCTGCTGCACTGCCAATTATTACTCAACTCATACGAGGATAAATGAATCAAAATCGACTCAGAAGATGTTTCTGGTAACGCCCCAGCAACTTCAACAGATGACCTCAAATACACAACGGTTGAATCCTGGTGGTGCAGACATCAGACAGTCCGCTGAAAATGATTTGGATTTTAAAATGAGGGCGGTTATAGCCGAGGATGGACAGAGTCCTTATGAGAAAATTAAAAAATACGAGGCTCTCCTGCAGCATTATTTAATGCTTATCAGGCAGGGGGAGAATGAAAAGCGGGCACGTATTTCACCCTCTGAAAAGGAGTCCGTTATTATACCGAAAGAGGTGGAGTGAGGGAGGTGATAGAGAACCTGCTCTCGAGAGACCGTAAGAACGCAGAGTATATTAAGAGGAAGATTTCCACAGGTAATGCTACTTGGACCGCATCGGGTGAATTTATTTATAACGGGCGGGCAGTTAAGGGTTCCCATGCAATCGATATCATGAAATATCTCAGCTCTTCCTTCAAAAAATCCAACCCTATCAACAGGGTGGGGCCGTTTTCTTACTGTTGTCAATGAATATAATATTCCTGTGACCTGCATTTCAAACCCTGCAGCCCGCGAAGAACTGCAGAAATTTATAAAGTATATCGCCGGATGAGTCACAGCTTGCAACCAAATCCCCCAGCAAGCCGATCATTTGGGAAGAATTTCCCGCATAAACACTGCTTTCTGAGGCTAACCGGATCAGCAACATGGTCAGAGATACCCAGGCGTCAGAACGGGTGACACTTCCAGCATGAAAGAAGATCCCAGAGTTTTCCATTAAAAGAATCAGACCTTGTTACTGTACTAATTTAATTTATAATTTGTTGTTATACAGCATGTTTATCACCACAATAAAAATCTTGACAAAAATAACAGTCTACAGCGATTTCAATCAGTGTAAATTGTAACAGGTTTTAAACACATGAAAACAACATCAACACTGGTTACACAACCTCTTACAGCCTGTTCTGTTACAATGCTGATATTCCTTCACAAATTCAAAAACCATATCGTCGTGTATAAAGACAGTACATCTTTGTAGGACAGCTCGCAGGCTCTTTTAGATAAATAAAAGACAGTGTTGCCCACACACATCTGACATTTCGTGTTGTAGCTGTCTATTATGATAGAAAATCTTTGTAATCCCGCATTGATTTTCCAAATACTGTAGGATACCTTTGGGGTACAGGTTGAAGTCCGGGCTAAATCCGAAGGAATCAAAAAACGTAGCTCCACCGTCTTTTTCAAAAGTGATCGCCAGCCAGTGTTCACCTGGTAAATGCCTCGGGTGGGTATTTACTATGAAAAAAGCAGGCGGTTTCATTTTGATGCGATCTAATTCATCGCAGGTCCACACTCTTCTGAAAATGTTAACTGCTAAATGCCTCATCACGGCCTTCAACTCGAGGATGTTCATGATTCAGTAAAAATCGACCAACACTTGCCGTTTGGAGTTAATTTCCAGAATGGAGTCGTAGCACGCGTAGACCACTAGCGTTATTGTATGCGGGGTCGCCACTCTGAAATGCATTTCCAGCCTCAGACTGCCAGTAGAAACCGGTGACAATGCCCCCGTATCCTCCTCCAGACTCAGGTTAAAGGCGTACAAGGCATATCTCAGCGGGAAATTGTCACGAGTTAGAGACAGAGAGGAAGATCCTTCAAATGTCTCTCTGTGGCTGTGTACAAATTATAAAACTCTCTGACGGAGATTCCGTTGTTAAATTGCGGTTGGAAGGTTTTAGGAGACACCTGTTTCCCATTTTGGCTTAGAGTCAGATATTCCACATTGTAGTTTCAGAAGTTAAACAGGGATAAATCCCTTTTTCTGCTGAAAGCATTGTGGTTCACCATACCCAGGACAACGTATTTCGGCGTGAGTCCCAGAAACAGATTATATTGATTGAAAATTCTGGAATTGTGAGGGATAACATAGGTTTTCACATTAATCCGTGATAACGGATACAGGGCATTCCCTTTCAATAACACCGCATTGTGTCCAAGACGAACTGCTGGGGAGACTGAGACTTTTTTAACAAAAAGAGACGCTTCCAGAATGTTTAACTTAAATGTGCTGTTATCAGCACACATCAGGCTGAAAGTGTCACCTGCGCGAATCAGCTTAACTCTAAGGTCAACATTATTTAACAACTTCTCGCAGAAAAAGATGTCCACTTGTAACGGCCCAAGCAGGTGGATTTTTCTCAACCGAGCTGTGAGGCATGCTCTGCTTACCAGACCTGCGTTGGGTCCATCATCAGCCGTCACGGTTGAATCTAGCTCGCCTGCCGTGTCTTTGAAAAAAAGGCCTGCTGTGAACTGAGATTTGAGTGATTCAGCTGAGAAGTTCAGTAATGTTTCAATCATAGCCCTGTAAGGATGTGTGGCGCTGGACTGCGAAATTAACCTGTCACCCAGAGTGACATCGACCTGTGAAAAAATTATGTTCAGGGGTAATTTATTAGCCCCACGCTGGCGTCAGCAGCCAGATTACTCCCGTCAGCATTTGTAATTTTTACCCGGAGATGAATCAGCGTGTTATTTCGTGACTCTTGCTTGCCTCTACTGGTGGTTGGCTCTCACTGCGGTATTGTATCACTTCCTGTTCCAGAGCACAGCGGTGTTTTACTGTATCTGTTAGCTGTTTAATCTGCGCAGTTAGATTGATCTAGATAACTAGATAACGATTTGTTTCACAGTGTAATCTTCACGTGCCTTAACTAAAGCACTCCCTCTGCTGAATCACCTCTAAATTATTTACACATTATTCACTTTGTGTGTTTTTAGGAATCCGCTACCTTAGCGCAGCTACTAGCTCTTAGCCGATTTAGCATGACGGCTTCTCCTGCCTCTCCCGCACTTTTCTGCTCTGGGTGTGAAATGTTTAGTTATTCCTCGGCCTCCTTTAGCAGTAATGGTACTTGTAATAAGTGTAGCTTATACATAGCTTTGGAGGCCAGGCTGGGCGAATTGGAGACTCAGCTCCGCACCGTGGAAAATTCTACAGCTAGCCAGGCCCCTGTAGTCGGTGCGGACCAAGGTAGCTTAGCCGCCGTTAGTTTCCCTCTGGCAGATCCCGAGCAGCCGGGAAAGCAGGCCGACTGGGTGACTGTGAGGAGGAAGCGTAGCCCTAAACAGAAGCCCCGTGTACACCGCCAACCCACTCACATCTCTAACCATTTTTCCCCACTCGGCGACACACCCGCCCGAGGATCAAACTCTGGTTATTGGCGACTCTGTTTTGAGAAATGTGAAGTTAACGACACCAGCAACCATAGTCAATTGTCTTCCGGGGGCCAGAGCAGGCGACATTGAAGGAAATTTGAAACTGCTGGCTAAGGCTAAGCGTAAATTTGGTAAGATTGTAATTCACGTCAGCAGTAATGACACCCGGTTACGCCAATCGGAGGTCACTAAAATTAACATTGAATCGGTGTGTAACTTTGCAAAAACAATGTCGGACTCTGTAGTTTTCTCTGGGTCCCTCCCCAATCGGACCGGGAGTGACATGTTTAGCCGCATGTTCTCCTTGAATTGCTGGCTGTCTGAGTGGTGTCCAAAAAATGAGGTGGGCTTCATAGATAATTGGCAAAGCTTCTGGGGAAAACCTGGTCTTGTTAGGAGAGACGGCATCCATCCCACTTTGGATGGAGCAGCTCTCATTTCTAGAAATCTGGCCAATTATCTTAAATCCTCCAAACCGTGACTATCCAGGGTTGGGACCAGAAAACAGAGTTGTAGTCTTACACACCTCTCTGCAGCTTCTCTCCCCCTGCCATCCCCTCATTACCCCATCCCCGTAGAGACGGTGCCTGCTCCCAGACCACCAATAACCAGTAAAAATCTATTTAAGCATAAAAATTGAAAAAGAAAAAATAATAATAATATAATAATACAGACTAAAACAGTTAAATGTGGTCTATTAAACATTAGGTCTCTCTCTTTTAAGTCCCTGTTAGTAAATGATATAATAATTGATCAACATATTGATTTATTCTGCCTTACAGAAACCTGGTTACAGCAGGATGAATATGTTAGTTTAAATGAGTCAACACCCCCGAGTCACACTAACTGCCAGAACGCTCGTAGCACAGGCCGAGACGGAGGATTAGCAGCAATCTTCCATTCCAGCTTATTAATTAATCCAAAACCCAGACAGAGCTTTAATTCATTTGAAAGCTTGACTCTTAGTCTTGTCCATCCAAATTGGAAGTCCCAAAAACCAGTTTTATTTGTTATTATCTATCGTCCACCTGGTCGTTACTGTGAGTTTCTCTGTGAATTTTCAGACCTTTTGTCTGACTTAGTGCTTAGCTCAGATAAGATAATTATAGTGGGCGATTTTAACATCCACACAGATGCTGAGAATGACAGCCTCAACACTGCATTTAATCTATTATTAGACTCAATTGGCTTTGCTCAAAATGTAAATGAGTCCACCCACCACTTTAATCATATCTTAGATCTTGTTCTGACTTATGGTATGGAAATTGAAGACTTAACAGTATTCCCTGAAAACTCCCTTCTGTCTGATCATTTCTTAATAACATTTACATTTACTCTGATGGACTACCCAGCAGTGGGGAATAAGTTTCATTACACTAGAAGTCTTTCAGAAAGCGCTGTAACTAGGTTTAAGGATATAATTCCTTCTTTATGTTCTCTAATGCCATATACCAACACAGTGCAGAGTAGCTACCTAAACTCTGTGAGTGACATAGAGTATCTCATCAATAGTTTTACATCCTCATTGAAGACAACTTTGGATGCTGTAGCTCCTCTGAAAAAGAGAGCCTTAAATCAGAAGTGCCTGACTCCGTGGTATAACTCACAAACTCGCAGCTTAAAGCAGATAACCCGTAAGTTGGAGAGGAAATGGCGTCTCACTAATTTAGAAGATCTTCACTTAGCCTGGAAAAAGAGTCTGTTGCTCTATAAAAAAAAGGCCTCCGTAAAGCTAGGACATCTTACTACTCATCACTAATTGAAGAAAATAAGAACAACCCCAGGTTTCTTTTCAGCACTGTAGCCAGGCTGACAAAGAGTCAGAGCTCTATTGAGCCGAATATTCCTTTAACTTAAACTAGTAATGACTTCATGACTTTCTTTGCTAATAAAATTTTAACTATTAGAGAAAAAATTACTCATAACCATCCCAAAGACATATCGTTATCTTTGGCTGCTTTCAGTGATGCCGGTATTTGGTTAGACTCTTTCTCTCCGATTGTTCTGTCTGAATTATTTTCATTAGTTACTTCCTCCAAACCATCAACATGTCTATTAGACCCCATTCCTACCAATCAATCAATCAATCAATCAATCAATTTTATTTATATAGCGCCAAATCACAACAAACAGTTGCCCCAAGGCGCTTTATATTGTAAGGCAAGGCCATACAATAATTACGTAAAAACCCCAACGGTCAAAACGACCCCCTGTGAGCAAGCACTTGGTGACAGTGGGAAGGAAAAACTCCCTTTTAACAGGAAGAAACCTCCAGCAGAACCAGGCTCAGGGAGGGGCAGTCCTCTGCTGGGACTGGTTGGGGCTGAAGGAGAGAACCAGGAAAAAGACATGCTGTGGAGGAGAGCAGAGATCAGTCACTAATGATTAAATGCAGAGTGGTGCATACAGAGCAAAAAGAGAAAGAAACACTCAGTGCATCATGGGAACCCCCCAGCAGTCTAAGTCTATAGCAGCATAACTAAGGGATGGTTCAGGGTCACCTGATCCAGCCCTAACTATAAGCTTTAGCAAAAAGGAAAGTTTTAAGCCTAATCTTAAAAGTAGAGAGGGTGTCTGTCTCCCTGATCTGAATTGGGAGCTGGTTCCACAGGAGAGGAGCCTGAAAGCTGAAGGCTCTGCCTCCCATTCTACTCTTACAAACCCTAGGAACTACAAGTAAGCCTGCAGTCTGAGAGCGAAGCGCTCTATTGGGGTGATATGGTACTATGAGATCCCTAAGATAAGATGGGACCTGATTATTCACAACCTTATAAGTAAGAAGAAGAATTTTAAATTCTATTCTAGAATTAACAGGAAGCCAATGAAGAGAGGCCAATATGGGTGAGATATGCTCTCTCCTTCTAGTCCCCGTTAGTACTCTAGCTGCAGCATTTTGAATTAACTGAAGGCTTTTCAGGGAACTTTTAGGACAACCTGATAATAATGAATTACAATAGTCCAGCCTAGAGGAAATAAACGCATGAATTAGTTTTTCAGCATCACTCTGAGACAAGACCTTTCTAATTTTAGAGATATTGCGTAAATGCAAAAAAGCAGTCCTACATATTTGTTTAATATGGGCTTTGAATGACATATCCTGATCAAAAATGACTCCAAGATTTCTCACAGTATTACTAGAGGTCAGGGTAATGCCATCCAGAGTAAGGATCTGGTTAGACACCATGTTTCTAAGATTTGTGGGGCCAAGTACAATAACTTCAGTTTTATCTGAGTTTAAAAGCAGGAAATTAGAGGTCATCCATGTCTTTATGTCTGTAAGACAATCCTGCAGTTTAGCTAATTGGTGTGTGTCATCTGGCTTCATGGATAGATAAAGCTGGGTATCATCTGCGTAACAATGAAAATTTAAGCAATGCCGTCTAATAATACTGCCTAAGGGAAGCATGTATAAAGTGAATAAAATTGGTCCTAGCACAGAACCTTGTGGAACTCCATAATTAACCTTAGTCTGTGAAGAAGATTCCTCATTTACATGAACAAATTGTAATCTATTAGATAAATATGATTCAAACCACCGCAGCGCAGTGCCTTTAATACCTATGGCATGCTCTAATCTCTGTAATAAAATTTTATGGTCAACAGTATCAAAAGCAGCACTGAGGTCTAACAGAACAAGCACAGAGATGAGTCCACTGTCTGAGGCCATAAGAAGATCATTTGTAACCTTCACTAATGCTGTTTCTGTACTATGATGAATTCTAAAACCTGACTGAAACTCTTCAAATAGACCATTCCTCTGCAGATGATCAGTTAGCTGTTTTACAACTACCCTTTCAAGAATTTTTGAGAGAAAAGGAAGGTTGGAGATTGGCCCATAATTAGCTAAGATAGCTGGGTCAAGTGATGGCTTTTTAAGTAATGGTTTAATTACTGCCACCTTAAAAGCCTGTGGTACATAGCCAACTAATAAAGATAGATTGATCATATTTAAGATCGAAGCATTAAATAATGGTAGGGCTTCCTTGAGCAGCCTGGTAGGAATGGGGTCTAATAGACATGTTGATGGTTTGGATGAAGTAACTAATGAAAATAACTCAGACAGAACAATCTGAGAGAAAGAGTCTAACCAAATACCGGCATCACTGAAAGCAGCCAAAGATAACGATACGTCTTTGGGATGGTTATGAGTAATTTTTTCTCTAATAGTTAAAATTTTATTAGCAAAAAAAGTCATGAAGTCATTACTAGTTAAAGTTAAAGGAATACTCGGCTCAATATAGCTCTGACTCTTTGTCAGCCTGGCTACAGTGCTGAAAAGAAACCTGGGGTTGTTCTTATTTTCTTCAATTAGTGATGAGTAGTAAGATGTCCTAGCTTTACGGAGGGCTTTTTTATAGAGCAACAGACTCTTTTTCCAGGCTAAGTGAAGATCTTCTAAATTAATGAGACGCCATTTCCTCTCCAACTTACGGGTTATCTGCTTTAAGCTGCGAGTTTGTGAGTTATACCATGGAGTCAGGCACTTCTGATTTAAAGCTCTCTTTTTCAGAGGAGCTACAGCATCCAAAGTTGTCTTCAATGAGGATGTAAAACTATTGACGAGATACTCTATCTCACTTACAGAGTTTAGGTAGCTACTCTGCACTGTGTTGGTATATGGCATTAGAGAACATAAAGAAGGAATCATATCCTTAAACCTAGTTACAGCGCTTTCTGAAAGACTTCTAGTGTAATGAAACTTATTCCCCACTGCTGGGTAGTCCATCAGAGTAAATGTAAATGTTATTAAGAAATGATCAGACAGAAGGGAGTTTTCAGGGAATACTGTTAAGTCTTCAATTTCCATACCATAAGTCAGAACAAGATCTAAGATATGATTAAAGTGGTGGGTGGACTCATTTACATTTTGAGCAAAGCCAATTGAGTCTAATAATAGATTAAATGCAGTGTTGAGGCTGTCATTCTCAGCATCTGTGTGGATGTTAAAATCGCCCACTATAATTATCTTATCTGAGCTAAGCACTAAGTCAGACAAAAGGTCTGAAAATTCACAGAGAAACTCACAGTAACAACCAGGAGGACGATAGATAACAACAAATAAAACTGGTTTTTGGGACTTCCAATTTGGATGGACAAGACTAAGAGTCAAGCTTTCAAATGAATTAAAGCTCTGTCTGGGTTTTTGATTAATTAATACGCTGGAATGGAAGTTTGCTGCTAATCCTCCGCCTCGGCCCGTGCTAGGAGCATTCTGGCAGTTAATGTGACTCGGGGGTGTTGACTCATTTAAACTAACATATTCATCCTGCTGTAACCAGGTTTCTGTAAGACAGAATAAATCAATATGTTGATCAATTATTATATCATTTACTAACAGGGACTTAGAAGAGAGAGACCTAATGTTTAATAGACCACATTTAACTGTTTTAGTCTGTGGTGCAGTTGAAGGTGCTATATTATTTTTTCTTTTTGAATTTTTATGCTTAAATAGATTTTTGCTGGTTATTGGTGGTCTGGGAGCAGGCACCGTCTCTACGGGGATGGGGTAATGAGGGGATGGCAGGGGGAGAGAAGCTGCAGAGAGGTGTGTAAAACTACAACTCTGCTTCCTGGTCCCAACCCTGGATAGTCACGGTTTGGAGGATTTAAGAAAATTGGCCAGATTTCTAGAAATGAGAGCTGCTCCATCCAAAGTGGGATGGATGCCGTCTCTCCTAACAAGACCAGGTTTTCCCCAGAAGCTTTGCCAATTATCTATGAAGCCCACCTCATTTTTTGGACACCACTCAGACAGACAGCAATTCAAGGAGAACATGCGGCTAAACATGTCACTCCCGGTCCGATTGGGGAGGGGCCCAGAGAAAACTACAGAGTCCGACATTGTTTTTGCAAAGTTACACACCGATTCAATGTTAATTTTAGTGACCTCCGATTGGCGTAACCGGGTGTCATTACTGCCGACGTGAATTACAATCTTACCAAATTTACACTTAGCCTTAGCCAGCAGTTTCAAATTTCCTTCAATGTCGCCTGCTCTGGCCCCCGGAAGACAATTGACTATGGTTGCTGGTGTCACTAACTTCACATTTCTCAAAACAGAGTCGCCAATAACCAGAGTTTGATCCTCGGCGGGTGTGTCGTCGAGTGGGGAAAAACGGTTAGAAATGTGAACGGGTTGGCGGTGTACACGGGGCTTCTGTTTAGGGCTACGCTTCCTCCTCACAGTCACCCAGTCGGCCTGCTTTCCCGGCTGCTCGAGATCTGCCAGAGGGAAACTAATGGCGGCTAAGCTACCTTGGTCCGCACCGACTACAGGGGCCTGGCTAGCTGTAGAATTTTCCACGGTGCGGAGCCGAGTCTCCAATTCGCCCAGCCTGGCCTCCAAAGCTACGAATAAGCTACACTTATTACAAGTACCATTACTGCTAAAGGAGGCCGAGGAATAACTAAACATTTCACACCCAGAGCAGAAAAATGCGGGAGAGACAGGAGAAGCCGCCATGCTAAACCGGCTAAGAGCTAGTAGCTGCGCTAAGCTAGTGGATTCCTAAAAACACACAAAGTGAATAATGTGTAAATAATTTAGAGGTGATTCAGCAGAGGGAGTGCTTTAGTTAAGGCACGTTAAGATTACACTGTGAAACAAATCGTTATCTAGGTAACTAGATCAATCTAACAGCTAACAGATACAGCAAAACACCGCTGTGCTCCGGAACAGGAAGTGATACAATACCGCAGTGAGAGCCAACCATCAGACAGTGGACTCATCTCTGTGCTTGTTCAGTTAGACCTCAGTGCTGCTTTTGATACTGTTGACCATAAAATTTTATTACAGAGATTAGAGCATGCCATAGGTATTAAAGGCACTGTGTTGCGGTGGTTTGAATCATATTTATCTAATAGATTACAATTTGTTCATGTAAATGGGGAATCTTCTTCACAGACTAAGGTTAATTATGGAGTTCCACAAGGTTCTGTGCTAGGACCAATTTTATTCACTTTATACATGTTTCCCTTAGGTAGTATTATTAGACAGCATTGCTTAAATTTTCATTGTTACGCAGATGATAGCCAGCTTTATCTATCCATGAAGCCAGAGGACACACACCAATTAGCTAAACTGCAGGATTGTCTTACAGACATAAAGACATGGATGACCTCTAATTTCCTGCTTTTAAACTCAGATAAAACTGAAGTTATTGTACTTGACCCCACAAATCTTAGAAACATGGTGTCTAACCAGATCCTTACTCTGGATGGCATTACCCTGACCTCTAGTAATACTGTGAGAAATCTTGGAGTCATTTTTGATCAGGATATGTCATTCAATGTGCATATTAAACAAATATGTAGGACTGCTTTTTTGCATTTGCACAATATCTCTAAAATTAGAAAGGTCTTGTCTCAGAGTGATGCTGAAAAACTAATTCATGCATTTATTTCCTCTAGGCTGGACTATTGTAATTCATTATTATCAGGTTGTCCTAAAAGTTCCCTGAAAAGCCTTCAGTTAATTCAAAATGCTGCAGCTAGAGTACTGACAGGGACTAGAAGGAGAGAGCATATCTCACCTATATTGGCCTCTCTTCATTGGCTTCCTGTTAATTCTAGAATAGAATTTAAAATTCTTCTTCTTACTTATAAGGTTTTGAATAATCAGGTCCCATCTTATCTTAGGGACCTCATAGGGAACCAGCTCCCAATTCAGATCAGGGAGACAGACACCCTCTCTACTTTTAAGATTAGGCTTAAAACTTTCCTTTTTGC